>NC_136522.1:57578775-57668775 GCF_053919585.1 Euprymna scolopes | reverse complement strand
AGATATATTATATATATCTATAGATATTATATATAGAGAGAGATATTATAGAGAGAAATATTATATATATATATATATATATATATATAGAGAGAGAGAGAGAGAGAGAGAGAGAGAGAATAAATGACAAAACGTTATATTCCAAAATTCATGAAGTTGACACACTTATGTATTCCTTAATTCAGTTGACTTATACAGTTCTTGACAGTATTTGTTTCGTAGCGCAAAATCAATCACTTAATTATTCGATATCTGCAGCTTCTTTTCCAAGTTTCAGATTTTTACCATGTCAAATCACATTTCAATTCCAGTTGACGGATTGATTGTTGCTATGTCTTCTGATGAGTTAAGGGCATGAGATTAACTGATTGATATAATAATTAAGTGATTTATTTTGCGCTAAATTATAAGACGGTCAACATCATGAATTTTGGAATATAACTTTTTGTCATTTATTCTCTATATTGCTCTGTAATTACATTGAACTTCTTAAATAAGGATTGATATATATTATAAGAAAATATATTTCTACAAACACACACACGCGCACACACACACACACACACACACACACACACACATATATATATATATATATATATATATATATATATATATATATATATATACACACTAGCATGGATACCCGACGTTGCCCGGATCAACATGAAGTTCCGTTTGCTACACTAAATATATTAATCACTTTTATCGTGTAAACCGTCGATAACGCCACAACAATTTCAAAAATAACGAAAACGATGAAAACAGGAGATGTAATCGCCCCCCCCCAAAAAAAAAAAAACGAAGTACGTTACATACTCACCATCAGATATTTCGGCAGAGGGAATACAAAGAAAAGAAGCAATTCTCCGGATATTAAGCATTTTTTGTTTCTCGTGGGCTGAAAAATACCCCCCCCCCTAAAAAAATGATGTGAATGAAAATAAATTTTCCACAAGATAATATAGTATGCGTGACCGGGAATGCACGTGAAACCCGATAGAAGGGAAGCAGGAAAAAACTACCAGACATACTATTGTTTTCACATGTTCAAGTGTGCGAATCGATCATGACGTTGCTTAGTCAGCTTTTTAAACGCGTGCGTGACTTTCGAAAATATTTAAGAAAAACGGATTTTCTTTCATTGGCTTTTTTCTTTTTTTGTAAAATCATTTTTCATTGGCTTCAGTTTTTGTAAACGTACTTTACTGGCTTTGTTTTTTCGTAAAGGCATATTCTAATATGTATAACCCCTAATTCGCAGCTGTTTAAAACGTTTTCGAGCGGAAACATCGTATTTGATCCAACAGGTTCCTCATTGCGGAAGTAAAAAGTATTTTCGACCATCGGTATGATTTGGTATGCAGTTTAAGGGGGAAAATGGAATTCCTTTCACGGGGTTGTTTTTTTCTTTTTCTGGTAAATGTACTTTTTTCACTTTTTTTTGTAAGAGCACTTTACTGACTATATTTCGTAATTAACGTAATTTGTCGCAGTTTAATACGTTCTCGAAAAAATAGTTTCTTCAATCAAACAGGTGGCGCCCAGGGGAAATAATTCACAACTTGTTTCTAAAAATCGATGTCAGCAATAACAATTCCAAATAAATTCAATTCGATATAGTATAAATATAAATCAACTTAGCAAGCTTAAATAGAATGAAACACTCTTCTCGCAATAAACTGTACCTAACATAGAGCTATTTTGTAAAATAGAATTTTCCTTAATGTAATATATGCAAACAAGTTTACCTCATTCGCTAGGATTTTGCAAGAATAATATTATATAAAGAAATTAATGAAACAAAGTTATACAAGTAAGTATTCAGTGTCAAAACTAATTTAGAAAGTAATGGATCTTTTGTATATATTAAGTAAATTGTGAACAAACATAGAAACGAGCATAAAAAAGACAAAAATATGAATTTATATATGTAGATATGTGTGTGCGTGTGCGTTTGTGTGTGTGTGTGCATATCTATGGTTGGGTTGAAATATAAAGTAGCCCTGAGTATTGTGGTACTCACTTCTACGTATTTATTTACAATAGATAAAGGTTTACGTAACTGTCGACTTTTACATGCCGTTTTTGTGTGATGGATTCGCCTTTTCTTGAATCTTGGAAAATTGCTTCAGCAACATCATACTATTTGCATTGACCGTCCATGTTCACTTCCGCAGTAAAGCACATTGATGCTTTTATGTTCTGCTTTGTTTGTCGAATGGTCATAGGAGTACATAGGAGTACATAGGAGTATATATCTTTATCCTGTGACCTAGTAATGAGTAGGGCTGTGACAACAGCATATTCTTTTCATTGTTTTGCCTCTTGAGTACATATCTGTTAATATCTTATATGTTTTTATATAGACTGGTGTGGTTCTCGGTTGATTGACTGTGTATTACTGTGTCGGATATATACTTGAGAGTCAAAAGAATGAAAAGAATATTCTGTTGTCACAGCCCTAGTAATGAGTAATTAATTAGTAATAATGCCGCAGAACAAATATTATATATATATATATATATATATATATATATATATATATATATATATATATATATATATAATTGCCATCCTCATAGATTACTGTTTCGTTCTATCACAACTCATAAGTGCCGATAGTGGATCGAACCTACAACTATCGAGTTTAAAGTCAGCTGTTCTACCCAACGAGACACGAGTCAGTGCTGTAAATATTTCTCCTCCGGTGTGTATTTAATGCAAACACGCCCGTCGTTTACAGGGCTTCGCTAAATTGCTGAAATACGCGTCGGGTGAAAATATATTTACAAAGTGCTAAACAAAAAGAATTGGGCTGTTTATTCGTCATCCACGTACAGTTCTGCTTCGTTGTGTCACAACCCTTCAGTGCAGCCACTGTACATCTTTCCCTAGCCGTGAATGGAAGCTTCAAACGTCGGCGATTCTAACAAACAATATATATATATATATATATATATATATATATATATATATACGAGAAACCAGTCAATAAAACATATTAAACACACATTGAAATGAGTTAAAAACATATTTAACCTGAACAGGAAAGACTAGATAAGTGGATATTCCTTAATCCGCGGAGTTTCGAAGAAATATTTTCCTTCTCATCAGAGGGTAGGAATTATCAAAATGCGGGATAGGATTTTGCATATATATATATATATATATATATATATATATATATATATATATATATATATATATATATATACTAGCGGGGGTAACCGGCGTTGCCCGGTTGTTTGGAAGTGTGTGAAAGGAGGATAAAGTAAAGAATAAGAGAAGTAATAACCCTATGTATGTATCAAATAAAAACGATGGTAAACTTCTTTAAAAATCGGCAAAACCAAACAAACAAACCAAAAAAAAAAAAAAAAACAGCGAACAAACGTAAAACTTCTTTAAAAAAGACATCGGGAAAAACAAAACGTATAAATCAGGGGAAAAAATCATGGACGTCATCGGAAAATACCCGTATGATTCGTAAAAATTCCATTGCAACTACGTTGTAAAAAAAAAAAAAAAAAAAAAAAACTCAAACCGGTGTTCCTTCCTAACTGTCCCTTGTGAACGATCCTGCAACGGTGTTAAATGATGGGGGGTGAAGGAGGAATTTATTAGAGAGACAAGATTTTACTACTTCCATTGATTTTAACCGATTTTTACAGTGAACTCTCACGAGAAAAATATAGGAATCTACGAATTTCGAGGAAGTTGAGAGGTTATAGACCTATAGCACACCTCAGATATTGTGCTGCCGTTTGTGCATAGTACATTTGCATGAAATGTCTCGATTTTTAATCCTATTAAGGTCGGAATCAGAGGGAAAATGAGTTCATTTTATATGTATAATATATATATATACATATATATATACATATATATATATATATATATATGGAGAGAGAGAAAGAGAGAGAGAGAGAAAAGGATATATATATATATATGTATATATATTAAAATCTAAATAGGTTATATCAATATGTTCAATAAAATTCATTGAAACCAATAAATTATATATATATATATATATATATATATATATATATATATATATATATATAAAACTAAACGTTTCTGTGGGTGTCTATGTGTCTGTGTATCTTTCTGTCTGTGTACATTTCCCTACACCTCCAAACCCCCGGACAATGCCGGGCTGAAATTCTAGTATATATATATATATATATATATATATATATATATATATATATATATATATATATATATATATATTAGCATGAAGTTTAAATATATGCGTGTTCACTTATATACATATGTATTTATATGTATCTGTAACAGATTGTTTGGGTTTGTAAAGAAAAAAAAGAACATCAAAATAAAATAACAACATTTATTGCAAAGCAAACCATACGTGAGTGTTTGTCGCAGCCGACAAACGACTTAATTTAATCCACCGGATATCCATTGGTTATTTATTTGTTTCCCACGAAACAAAATGTGACACAAGGTCGGTTTAATGTGGGAGGTAACTAGCTCCCCTAAAAGGCGGCATTCTGCAAAAATAAAAGTTCCTTAGTAAAGAAGGTTTTTCCCCTTCATTTAGTAAAATTGATTTGATGCAGCATCTGGGCAGCATCTGAGCAGGCACAACACTTCAGCCATCAGTCCAGTAAGAATACCGAATATTGACTGGCATCTTGTGGCTTAGTCTTTTGTCATTTATTGAGATTGGGATAGACTATTAGAAGAAAACGTGGCTCAATTCCGCCACAGCATCTCTTACATTGCTAACATATATTAGTATGTTTTTCTCTTTTCCTTCCCGAACGTCGTGGTACCGTTGTGATTTAGGGAGGCTCAATACCAAAGGTGGTATAGACGGTTTCAACAGCCTATACCTCATTAGGTATTCATTTTCCAGGGCGAAATATTGTTTGACATGGAAGAAAAATGTATTAATCGCGGGAATTTAATAAGAAATTAATTGCGTGGTTAGACCCCATAACATGTAATTAATCGATAATAAACCAAAGCAAATACCCTGCTTGTAATAATCTTTCTGACAAGATGTGATATCGTCTCAGTAGTTTACACTTGTGTTGTTAACCTGAGGAACTGTCGATATATATTGAAGATGCAGTTCTTACATATTAAATATTGAAGATTCAGTTCGCCCATATTAAATACTGATGATGCAGTTCTTCCATAATAAATATTAAATATGCAGTTTTTCCATATTAAATATTGAAGATGCAGTTCGTCCATATTAAATATTGAAGATGCAGTTCTTCCATATTAAATATTGAAAATGCAGTTCTTCCATATTAAATATTGAAAATGCAGTTCTTCCATATAAAATATTGAATACGCAGTTCTTCCATATAAAATATTTAAGATGCAGTTCTTCCATATTAAATATTGAAGATGCAGTTGTTCCATATTAAAAATTTCCGATGCATTCCTTACATATAAAATATTGAAGATGCAGTTCTTACATATTAAATATTGAAGATAATGTATGTCCATATTAAATACTGAAGATGCAGTTCTTCCATAATAAATATTAAAGATGCAGATTTCCACATTAAATATTGAAAATGCAGTTCGTCCATATGAAATATTTAAGATGCAATTCTTCCATATTAAATATTGAAAATGCAGTTCTTCCATATAAAATATTGAAAATGCAGTTCTTCCATGTAAAATATTGCAGACGCAGTTCTTCCATATTAAATATTTAAGACGCAGTCCGTCAGTATTAAATATTAAAGAGGCAGTTCTTCCATATTAAATATTGAAGATGCAGTTGTTCCATATAAAATTTTGAAGATGCAGTTCGTCCATATTAAATATTTCCGATGCATTCCTTCCACATTAAATATTAAAGATGCAGTTTTCCACATACAGTATGTCCATATTTAATATTAAAGATGCAATTCTCCCATATTAAATATTGAAGATGCAATTATTCCATATTAAATATTGAAAATGTAGTTCTTCCATATAAAATATTGAAGATGCTGTTCTTCCATATAAAATATTAAAAATGCAATTCTTCAATATTAAATATTAAAGATGCAGTTCTTCCATATTAAATATTGAAAATGCAGTTCTTTCCATATGTAAATATTGAATATGCAGTTCTTCAATACAAAATATTGAAGATAGAAGTATTCTATATTAAATATTAAAGAAGCAGTTCTTTCATATAAAATATTGAAGAAGCAGTTCCTCCATATTAAATATTGAAGATGCAATTCTTCCATATTAAATATTGAAGATGAAGTTCTTCCATGTTAAATATTAAACATGCAGTTCTTCCATATTAAATATTGAATATGCAGTTCGTCCATATTAAATAATGCAGATGCATTTTGTCCATATTAAATATTGAAGATGCATTTTCTCCATATACAATATTGAAGATGCAATTCTACCATAACAAATATATAAGATGCAATTCTTCCATATTAAATATTGAAGATGCAGGTTTTCCATATAATATATTTAAGATGCGTTCTTCCATATTAAATATTTTAGATACAGTTCTTCCATATAAAATATCGAAGATGCAGTTCTTCCATGTTAAATATTGAAACTGCAGTTATTCCATATAAAATATTAAAGATGCAGTCCTTCTATATTAAATATATAAGATGAAGTTCTTCCATATTAAATATTGAAGATGCAGTTCTTCCATATTTAATATTGAAGATGCAGTTCGTTCATATTAATATTAAAAATGCACTTCTTCCTATTATATATTGAAGATGCAGTTCGTCCATAATAAATATTGAAGTCAGTTCGTCTATATTAAATGTTTAAGATTCAGTTGTTCCATATTAAATATTGAAGATGCAGTTCTTCCATATAAAAAATTGAAGATACAGTTCTTCCATATTAAATACTGAAATGCAGTTCTTCGATATTAAATATTAAAGATGCAGTTCTTTCATATTAAATATTCTAGATGCAGTTCTTCTATATTAAATATTGAAGATACAGTTCTTCCATATTATATATTGAAGATACAGTTCTTCCATATTTAGTATTGAAGATGCGGTTCTTCCATAAAAAATATTGAATATGCAGTTCTTTCATATAAAATATTGAAGATGCAGTTCTTCCATATTAAATATTGAAAATGCAGTTCTTCCATATAAATATTGAAAATGCAGTTCTTCCATATTAGATATTGAAAATGCAGTTCTTACATATTAAATATTGAAAATGCAGTTCTTCCATATTAAATATTGAAGATGCAGTTCTTACATATTAAATATTGAAAAGGCAGTTCGTCCATATTCTATACTGAAGATGCAGTTCTTCCATATTAAATATTGAAAAGGCAGTGCTTCCATATGTAAATCTCGAAGATGCAGTTCTTACATATTAAATAAATAAGATACAGTTCTTCCATATAAATATTGAACATGTAGTTCTTCCATATTAAATATTGAACATTCAGGTATTCCATATTAAATATTGCAAATACAGTTATTCTATATTAAATATTGAAGATGCAGTTCTTCCATGTTAAATATTGAAACTGCAGTTATTCCATATAAAATATTAAAGATGCAGTTCTTCTATAGTAAATATATAAGATGCAGTTCTTCCATATTTTATATTGAAGATGTAGTTCGTTCATATTTAATATTAAAATGCACTTCTTACTATTAAATATTGAAGATGCAGTTCGTTCATAAGAAATATTGAAGACAGTTCGTCCATATTAAATGTTTAAGATTCAGTTGTTCCATATTAAATATTGAAGATGCAGTTCTTTCCATATAAAAAATTGAAGATACAGTTCTTCCGTATTAAATACTGAAATGCAGTTCTTCGATATTTAATATTAAAGATGCAGTTCTTCCATATTAAATATTGTAGACCCAGTTCTTCTATATTAAATATTGAAAATACAGTTCTTCCATATTATATATTGAAGATACAGTTCTTCCATATTTAGTATTGAAGATGCGGTTCTTCCATAATAAATATTGAATATGCTGTTCTTTCATATAAAATATTGAAGATGCAGTTTTTCCATATTAAATATTGAAAATGCAGTTCTTCCATATTAAATATTGAAAATGCAGTTCTTCCATATTAAATATTGAAAATGCTGTTCTTACGTATTAAATATTGAAAATGCAGTTCTTCCATATTAAATATTGAAGATGCAGTTCTTACATATTAAATATTGAAAAGGCAGTTCGTCCATATTAAATATTGAAGATGCAGTTCTTCCATATTCTATATTGAAGATGCAGTTCTTCCATATTAAATATTGAAAAGGCAGTGCTTCCATATGTAAATATCGAAGATGCAGTTCTTACATATTTAATATATAAGATACAGTTCTTCCATATAAATATTGAAAATGTAGTTCTTCCATATTAAATATTGAACATTCAGGTCTTCAATATTAAATATTGCAAATACAGTGATTCTATATTAAATATTGAAGATGCAGTCTGCCATATTAAATATTGAAGGTGCAGTTCCTCCATGTAAAATATTGAAGATGCAGTTCTTACATAATAAATATTGAAGATGCAGTTCTTCCATATTAAATATTGAAGATGCAGTTCTTCCATAATAAATATTGAAGATGCAGTTCTTCCATATTAAATGTTGGGGATGCAGTTCTTCCATATTAAATATTGAAGATGCAGTTCTTCTATATGAAATATTGGAGATGCAGTTCTTCTATATGTAATATTGAACATGCAGTTCTTTCATATTAAATGTTGAAGAAACAGTTTTTCATATTAAATATTGAAGATGCAGTTCTAGCATATTAAATATTTAAGCGCGGGTAAGACAAACTGCTGCAAAGGCAACACATGAAGCACTACATAGAACCAAGAACACTGAAGCCCCATATCTATAAGTTTTCAACCCCCAATCCTCATATTACCGTATCACTACCCTGTCCCAATGAAAGAGTGAAACCAAATAACCAAGAAGATTCAAGGAGGAAGAAAAGACTAAGAAACTTACCAGACCTCCGCCGGATAAGTGCGAAGAGAACTGGGCACTGGGGGAGACTTATTGCCACTCAAACATCAGTGAAGACCAATAGCCGCTATCAACGAGAAAGCAATGATAATAAGCAATAATAATAAGCTATGTATTTGCAAATGTTATCGAAAGAGGTAGAAAGTACTGGAAACCTGGGGAAATTGTTGACACAGCTTGCAGGGGAATACCACAGCGTGTTTGAAAGGAGAGATGTTTGCTTATACTAAAGAGTCGAGAATGGGTAATAATAATGGAAAGACCGAGGAGATAGTACTGACCATACCGCCGCTGGACAAGTGTGAAGAGAACTGGGACTTGAGGAGTCATATTGTCACACAAATTCCAGTGGAGACCAATGAGTGCTGCTAGTAAGAAATCAATGGTAAGCGGTTGTTGCGATGATACAATAAATTTGCCAAATGATATCGGAAGAGATGGAAAGTACGAAAAAAAAACTTGGGAGACTTGTTGTCATCCAGTTTCCAGGAAACACCACAGGTTGTTTTCAAGAAGAGATCCTTTATGACATTTTATTTTTTTTTCTTCCTTTGAAGATTGTAATGCCGGGTATGGGGCAGCCAAACCAGCTGCCAACATTGCCCCGCTTTTTTATTAAAACCAACCGAGAGCTCTTTTTAGTATCCTCGCTGTTCCCTTAAGTGCAATTGTCTGAATCATGACCTGCGTGAAAGCTCCTTGTAAGCAAATAATAATAATAATAATAATAATAATAATAATAATTCATTAACAAGGCATTGTCACAAAATCACTAAGTTTATAGTTCTCACAACCTAATATTAGAATTATAATGTATGCAATTTATATAATATACTGATCTATACACGTGACATGAACGCACGAGGACACAAACTTAAACTAATAAAAATCTATTTCCAGTGGAAATATTTGCCCATTCATAACTTTGTAAAAATATATCTATAAGTTTTTAAATAAAACTACATTAGTATAAACATTTGTTCATATTATTTGAGAATGTCTATACCTAATATGTAATAGATTACGTGAAGGCAGTGAGAATTCGCTGAACAATTAATTTGTGGCCATGTATATACTTGGAATAGTATGCGTATATATATATATATATATATTTATATATATATATATATATATATATATATATATATATATATATATATATGTATATATATATACACTGCTGATCAGAAATTTAAGACCACTTCAAAATCTTTAAAAAGTGACATTTTTGTGGCAGGAGTTGCGCAATCTCCAACCACACCTCTCCTGAGTCGACATTGTTTTACACCAATGGAAAGTAGAGGTTCAGGACGACTTGAAACAATGCCGAGATAAGCGGAGAGTACATACAGCGCCTAGATTTCCCAAATGGTCACCCATATGGTACTAACCAGGCTCAACGTTGCTTAACTTCGGTGATCCGACGAGAACCGGTGTGTCAACGTGATTAAGCCGTACATAAATACATACATACATTTAAACAGACAGGTGAGATTTACATTATAATTTCATTAATGTTTGTACATTTATAATTAGTTTATAGTTATTTACTTAGCTTGTATTGATAACAATCACATTTTAATGTATTTATTTGTTTATTTTGTACGACACTAAATTTCAGATCTCATGATTTATTTATGATAATAGTTGTTGATTAATTGACTTTGCATTTAATGCTGTAGTTTCAATATTTACATATTAAATGTTAGTTTTTAGAAATATGCATTACGCCATTACGCGTCTTTAGAATCTAACACTTGCATTTGTTTTGTGCATTCTTACTGGCAGAGAATTTGAATTATTCATGAGTTTTACTGAAGTAGATAAAATATAACATTCTTTCAGTTTTGCATTTGTGTTTGTATATTTGCGAACTTTTGTTCGACAATCGTATTTATATTGTCGTTGTTGAATAGAATCTCAAAGACATTTATTGCTGGAATTCTATTCTGAAAATTACCTTTTATTTATAACAAAACTATTCATTATAGGAAGTGACGGCGATCTAATCGTAATGACACGGACTGACAACCTATGTACCCATACTCGAATCCAATCCCAGTTGACTCCAATAAAGTCGCTTTCACTTAGAATGCTAGCAACTTTCACGCGACGCCTCCGGTAATATCTGATGTCTTTCTAGATAGAATTCTGAATAGAAATATATCGAGGAAAGCCATGCCAGTAGTAGAATTCCCGGACCCATACAATATGATTTTGTTTGCAGGAGAAACACCGTGTTATTAATAAGTTCCCAGACTTTCTCTGTATTGACACTTTTATTGGTAGTACAGACATGAAACTCCAGTTCCCTTCAAAGTAATCTCCTCCGGCTGCAATACACTTGTACAATTCCAATAACTTCTAGAAGTCCCCATGAACATCCCTTTGTGCAAGCTTGTCAATGATCTCGTCACAGGCTCTTCCAGCTCCTCAATCGTTTCATAACGACAGTCTCTACGGTTTTCCTTCACCTTAAGGGATACTAAAACATATTGACTATAGGAAGGGTAAAACGCTGTCTTTATGCCCCTCTTGGTAAAATAGCTTTGCAAACAATGTGTGTACCGTTCGCGTACTGGCATCGAGCTGGGCTCATATTGTGTCTGTAGACACACGACGGTTCTTATCCATGAAATTCTTTATTTGGCTAATCACTTTTGGTGTTCTCACTTCTCTACTTCTCCCACACCCCTCATAATTCAAAACAGCCTTCCGGTCTGCCTTAAATCTCTTAGGACGCACATAAACGGATGCTAGATTCACTCTAAAGCACGCCATACTTACGGCTGCGTGTTTTATACATAATTTAATTGCATGTTGTTCTTGAAAAGTGGCCTTAGGTCAGGATTTCATTTTTGGAGTCAACAACTGTGGCAATCAGGCTTTAGTAGGTTGTATTCCACTCCGTGTTGAACCTGAAATCATAATAACTGCTATTTATAAGATGTATAGCAATAACAATCTGAGTTTTACAAAGATTTACGACAAGTGTAAATGCTTGAAAACTTTCTGGAAGCTTATTGCAGGCACCTCGTATTTTTGTAAATATATCATTTTGATAATTATACTATTCTATATAAATGTTTAAATGTCTCAGTTGCTTTGCATATTTTATGTCAGCTTTGAGAAATATTTATTACGACATTACGCGCCTTCCACTTTTATTTGCTTTTTTTTGCATTAGTTTGGTTTTTATTAGTTTTCCTGAAGTAGGTGAAATGTGACATTTCTAGTGTCTACGTGATTTTCTGAAAACAATAATATTTATTGTGTCGTTGTAATATAGCATCTCAAAGACATTTGTTCTGAAAACTATGTTTTGAAGATGGCATTTTATTTAAAAATCAAATATTATTCATTGTTGTAAAAGAGATGAGACGGTGGTCTAGCCTTTAACGACGCGATCTAAAAACCTGTGTGTCCAAGCTTTAATCCAGTTCGCTCCACAAAATTCACTTTCACATATGATGTTGGCAACCATTACCCAGTCCCTCCGGCAATCTCCAATGTTTTTCTAGAAGGAATTCTGAATAGAAAAAATATCTGGGAAACCAATACCAGCAATAGAATCATCTGGTTCCTACGATGTGCTGATTTTAATAATATGTCGACTGCAAAGGATAAAAGAATGCGTTTTATATTGTGTAAATACATTTCTTCAAAAAATGTGCACTATTAAAGCCAGGTATTGCCTCAGTCGTTAAGGGCCATTTTGCTTTATATAAAGGAGCATCTGTAAATGCTGATTAAGTTAACTAGTGTCTATTTTTACAAGAGTTACAGGACGTTAATAATATCAAGTATCACTTGAACAGAATAATTCTCATGTTTGAATAAAAGACTCGTGACGTAAATAAGGATATAGGGCAGAGATTAAATGGCGAAGATAAAAACTAGTTGAATGACGACAAATGATATCGCGTTTACGAAGCGAGAAACACATTTTCAAGTAAGTTTCTTCGGAATTTTAAAACGAACGAGACAATACCAATAATGTAGAAAACTGATAATCTAACCGAGTGTAACATCTATCACGCTTCGTTCGCGCCATCCATATTATTAAGTTAGAAAGACAATCGATAACCCTCTAAGAGTAGCTGCTCGTATACTTATAAGGAAAGAGTTGCGCAATCCTCAAGGAAACCCATTCTTATTCGGCACTGCTTATGTCCTGTGACAAGAAAAGTCCCGGATGACTGAAAACTATGTCGAGAAAAGCCAAGAGCACATGCTGCATCTCGAATACATAAAATGCTACTTATTTTAGTAACGATCAGGTTCGTTGTTGCTTAACTTCGGTAGTCTTACAGGAACCGGTGTGTCAACGTGATTATGCTTAGAAACTCAACTTTATGTAATAAAAAAAGAACTATTAGGTCGGTGCAAAAATAAAGTATTTTTTTATATACAAAAATATGAACGTCAAAACCGACATTATTTTAGCACCAACCTTATAGCTAAGATATCATGAATTTATTTATTATAAGTCCATTCTCCCTAAATAGAGACTAGACGAAAAGTCAGCGAACGATAGCTCGCATGTTTCCCCGCTTAGTTAAACAGACGAGATACTGCACTGGTATCTAGCGGCGATAAAATACCACCTGATAAAAGCGATAACTAATGGCGATAAAACACCTCGCACTTATATGCATAAAATATTCTATTAAAATATTAAACTTGTTACATTTTCTTGCTGACTAGAGAATATGAAATGCGCCATCAAAAGCGATTTTACGTCAATCTCCTAAAAAACTTTTAAGAAGATCCGTTTGGTCATTTATTTGCTTTCCCTTTGAGAAAATTAGGCACAAGGACGTCTTTTTAATGTAGACAGAAACGGGGAGGGAATGGGGCACCAGCTCCCCGCAAAGGGGTAGGGGAGATTGATAGTGACAACCAGTATGAAGTGTCCCCCCTACATTGAATGATCTGATAACTGGAGTTTCTCCTCCCCAGGTATAACTAAGATTTTTGTCTCCAAGCCAAGAAGGCCAGGCGTTTATTTAATCTGCAAGGTCACCGAAAATTTGTTGCGTCATTTTACTGCCCCAGAAAATATCAAAGACTCGAAGCGTTCCACTACCGTTATAAGAGCCAGATACGTTTAAAAATGGAGTAACGTTGCCATGTCTGAGAGGAACTGCTCAGAGCGTATTATCTCGCCTCGACAAAGTTTTAAACACGCTTCAAAGCATAGTACCTATTTACTATGCCTCCCCACGGGACAGAGTTAGACACCATGGTCGTTTTTTAACGTGGAGAAAAGGTATAAAAATAAAAATTGTCTCAATCGTGAAGGATTTCTCCTCCACTGAAAGAGAACAAGAAATGAAAGTGCAGCATCTGAAGAACAGATGGTATTTATTTGCTCCCCCACCGAGCAAATTAGGCACAAGGCCAATTTTTAATGTGAGGAGTGAAGGGGGGAGGAAGGGAAAAAGGGGGCCAGCTCCCGAGAGGTGGGAAATGGGAGCTGGTTAAAGGTCAGGCATGTGGGGTTGCCCCCACATCTGGTCTTTGCTAGTCATAGCTAGTCATAGCTTGCAGTATCTGCCGGAACAGATACTACACTTTGATCTTGTTTATATATTTTATTGAGAAAGAAAAAATTGAACATAAAAAACGTACAAAAAATTCAATTCAACAAAATTAGGCACAAGGCCCTACAAGAAATTGGGAGGGGGAGAGTACAGGGTCTTTTTGACTATGTAAAAGATGAGACTTTGAAGTCTTACTCTTGACTGGCAACATTTACCAAAATACCTCAATCACTCTGTGGATCCTAATCTAACTAATAACCCCAGCGTTCAATGTAAAATTTAACTATGTACAATTTGTATATTCATTTCTGTATGTTGTGTGTGCATTTTTGTGTGTGTGTGTGTGTGTATGTGTGAGAAAATAAAGTTCGATTTCATTAGAAAGAGTTCTTGAATTAATTGGCATAAAATGTTCGTGGAGTGGGAAATAACTAATGAAAATGTTCATTTCAAAAATAAGGAAAAAAACTACTAATGTGTTGTTAGTAAGACCCCCCTGTACTATTCTATGTGGCTAGATCCCCCACTGTTTTCCGGGGAACCGAAAACAAGCAGAGCATCCCTAATGGGGTTTGGGGAAGTCGCCTTAATGGAGGTGGGAGAAAATAAAACAACGGATGGAGGGGGTAGGAAGGTGACCTCTGAGTAGGGGGATGACCGGGGGCATCAGAAAATAAAAATGAGGAGCAGGGGGGTTGGGCAGACTCAGAGGTTCTCTAATACCAAAAAATGAAATCAGGAACAGGATCTCATTTGTACCACCAGTCAAGAGTTACTTTACTGAACTTATAATGCTAACCTAGGCGGGATGGGTTCCGTAGGACCCAGCACCGCCCATGCCATGCCTAAGGAGGGAACACGTATTGAAACTTGGCTCCTCGACGGATGCACAAACTAGTGCTGTGCACCCACCTCTTGTCAAATTCCGCTCTAGGCAACCTCTTCCAATCGCATCTGATCTTTACTTTAAGCAAATGTTTAAAGTAAACGATCAGATCCCGATCAGGAACAGATATCCCTTCGTGGACCAACTTGAGGCGCGTGATCCAAATGGTCATGCGCGCTACTGCTAGGATCGCCAGGAAAACCAAACTTTCCTCCCTGGGGAACGGCGGCTCCATGTTGTACACAAAGGTTCCTACGTCGAGATCGAGCAGACACTCGGCATCGATGCGAGCTGTTACCCCCTCGACGTACCTTAATAGGGGCTGTATCCGGCTGCAACTAAAAAACGCGTGCTCGATTGTTTCGGGCTCGCGTTCGTCACAGCACGGACAGAAGCGGCTGGATGTTCTTTATACCGGAAAAGTACGTCGAAGAGGGGCAGCGCATTTCGGACCAGTCGCCAAGTCAGGGAGAATTCCGAGTTATTCAGAATCTCCCGTCCCGGCGCCCAACACCATTGAGAACGGACAACCTCCATCGACCATCCCATCCGCCTACAAAGTGGATCCTTCGCGGTCCCCTCCACTAAATCCCGATACAGTTTCTTCCTTGGCTGATCGAGGACATTGGTCCCCGGCAAAGCTCTAAGAGCGGTTCGGCATTCGGAGAAGAACTTGGACTCCCCCTTCGGTCTACGACGACCTTCTACCGAAGGGTTGGATTTGAGATTGGGAAACGAGTTCTCAACTACAGGGACCCAAGCAGCGTCTCCTTCAAGCGAACGACCCAGGAAAGCCAATCTCTCGGCGTTTCTATGACACAAGGGACTGGGCTGACCCAGGCCTCCCTCGCTCGGATTTTGAACACAGACCTCTCTGCAGACATAATGCTTACCCTCGTTCCACAAAAGTGAATCGAGGCGACCTTGTAAGCGGGTTAGTCGTTCTGCAGGGAGAGGAAGTACAGACAAACGGTAAAGGATGAGCGGAACCCCGTATGTAGCACATGCCTCCGCCCGACCCTTCACGGACAATTTCGTTCCAATCCAAGTCTTTACTGACGATTTGACCTTAGACTGTACTTCCGACCAATTCTTTTCCAGCTGAAGTCCCGGTCCAAACCAGACACCGAGAATGCGGACCGGTCCATCGGTCCAGCTGAAAATACCTGGAAGCGAGTTTACCCCGGTCCAGTCCCCCAACCGCAGGCCAACAGTCTTGCTACGGTTGAAGATGGCCCCTGTTACTTCTTCGTATCGAGCGAGCGCCTCGACCACCGCTTGAACGTCCGTGAGGCAAGACACGAACACGGTGACGTCATCGGCGAACGCGGAAACCCTGGCTCGTGTGCCTCCAGGGAGAGCTATTCCACGCAGGACTGGTGTAGCCGCCTCGTCCCTTAACTTGCGAAGGAGGGGTTCCAATGCCAGGACATACAACAGAGGCGACAGCGGACAACCCTGTCGCACCGACCGAGAGACAGCGAATGACTCCGACAGCTTACCGTTGATCTGCACCGCTACCGTCGGCCTGTCATACAGAACAAAGATCCACTTGCGGAAGTCCGGATTAAATCCGGCGGCCTCTAGCACAGATCCTAGGGACCGATGGTCGACCCTATCGAATGTCTTGGACTGATCCAAACTGATCAGCGCGGCTTCGGCGTCGTCTTCTGTCCCCTCTATGATCGAGCGTATCAAGTGCAAATTGTCTTGAATCGATCTTCCCTTCACAGCATAAGTCTGGTCCGGTTCGATCAAGTCAGTGATGACAACCTGCAAGCGATTCGCAAGAATCTTTGCCAAAATCTTTAACTCTGTGTTTAGCAGAGTCAAGGGCCTAAAATCATCAAAGTTTTCCCTCCCACCATGCCGTTGACCTTTCCTCAGCAATGTGATCACACCCTTGGTCACCTGTCCAGGGATGGAACCCTGGGCAAACCAATGGTTGAACATATCCTTCAGAATAGGGACCAACATGGGCGACAGCCTCAAGTAAAACTCGTAGGGTAAACCATCAAGCCCCGGGGATTTGTTATAGCCGACCTGCTTCAACGCCGTAATGACCTCATGTTCAGTAATAAGACCATCACAGCTAGCCGCCCGAGCCGCCGTGAGGCGGGGCGAGTCAGCCAAATAGCTGCCAAACTCATCAACCATGAGTCCGGGTAGTTGGGTGAAGCGCACCGATAGATGCTCCCGAAACCCCTCGCAGATCTCCCGAGTCGATACTAAGGGGTGTCCTTCCAGGTTATGTACTTTACGAATGTACCCATCCGAACCGCGCCTTAAAGCAGCCTTACGCTCAACAGCGTCAACATTCACAGCCTCGTTAGAAACATTCTTTAACCTAGCCCTAACTACTTGACCTTCATACCGCTCGCTAGCCAAGCGGTTGAGATCTTGTTTAGCTAGTGCTAACTCTAGGGGGCCCCCCCTCCACCGCCCGGGTCAGCTTATCCTCTAAACGCTTCTTTGCCTTAGCCTTATCTATCGCGAGGCGTTGGCTATACTGGACAGAGAAGCGCCTAATGTTGGCCTTGAGACTAACCCACCACGTACTCCCTGTAACCGCCCCCACTAAAGCCCGCTGAATTAGCTCAGTGACCTTCAACCGGTAGTCCTCCAGCTCCAACAAGGTGCTGTTGAACTTCCAGTATCCGGCCAGTTTAGGCCTAGCACTTAAGCTCAAACGGGCCATAACAAGTTTATGGTCCGAGTGTCCTAGCAAGTGGAACGTGGGGCAAGATAGGAAGTCTACATCGCCTCTTCTAACTAACATCCGATCCAAGTAAGTGCTTGGATGGGAAGGCACTACAGGATGCCACGTCCACATCTCCCGCCCCGGATGATCCAGACGAAATCTGTCGACGAGATCGCACGAGGCCATCAGGTCAGACAGACTGCTGTCACACCACGCCGACCCGCTAGTCCCCCCGACCTTATCTATTTTGGGATCAAGGATTGCATTCCAATCCCCCATTAAAACTAACCGTTCCGGATCCACTAAGAAGCCCTCCAACCGTCGAAAAAAGGTTGCCCTCTCTACAGCAGCATTGGGAGCATAAACAGCAACAATCCGAAAAACACTTCAATTAACAGCAACATCAACAACAAGCGCCCGCCCGTCCTCGCCTGCGTGAACAACATTCACCGACGCTGACAGGGTGCGACTCACTAGCAAGGAGATTCCACGACAATAGGTATTGCCATATGCTGAGTAGACATCGTAATCGTTTACCAGCACCTGACAATCCCCGTCACAAACAAAGTGGGTCTCCTGGATAGCGGCAATATCTACCTTGAGGGACACCAAGTCTCTCACAACGCGCGAGGCCTTGCTTCGACACCTGATGCCCCTCACATTCAATGTAGCCAAGTTCAAAGACATGATCACTTACCTCAAGCACTGTCACAGACGGGTCTGAAATCCTGGGCAGTGAGGACATGGCAGGCCTGGCCAAGGCTGCCGGTAAGTAAATCCGATGAAGGTGATCCATCCTTGGCCACGCCCCCCACGTCCAGGGGGAAGGTTAGTTCGAGTGCCCTGTATAGCGATGGGTGTACATACATGGGGATTCTACCCTCACATTTAAAGAAAATGTTGGTCAGTGAAGGATGGTCCCTATCCACCAGCTGCTGGCCTGGGATCGCATTCTTCGCTGCCTTAATCATTGCTCACATTCCTCCAGTCCTAGCGTCCTTGTTGACCCTAACGAAAGTGGTCAACAAGGGAGCGTCCTTGAATTTAGTGGGGTCTGTTACTAGGTCTCCACCGACTTTTTCAAAGTTTTTAAGTTTATTGTACCGGACCTTCTGTTGTCCTTTAAGGTCCGGAGCCGGTTGGAGAGGGTCTGTTTCACAAATCCTGCTTTCTGGCAGGAAGGGGAGCTTTTTGGTCCGTTCAGTGCGGACTTTGGGAGTGGGGGAGGGGACCTCTTTTGGTTGATGGGGAGGCTGAGCGCTTGGGGAGGGGGTAGCCTGCTCGTTTTCTTCTTGTTGGCTCCTGTCACGGGATGAGGGGCGGGAAGAGTTTCTTGGGGCCTTTATAGGAGAGGAGGGAGGTTGTTCGGGTGGCTGGGGTGTTGGGATCACAGGGGGCTCATCCTGTGTTGTTGTTGCGAGGGAGTCCTTCTCAGTCTCAGTGGGGGTAGGAGGGTTTGCGCGTGTCTTGCGGCTTTTCCTCCTCCTGGCCCTCCTGATCTCTGTTGCGCTCAGGGCCATAGAGACTGTTGTTGTCTCTTCCTCTACATCTGACGCGGCCTCCTCCTCAGATTCTGGTAGTTTCCTCTTGTTTGAGGAGGAGGGTGTCTGTGTGTCCATTTTCTCCGTCTCGCTCTTCGGTTGTTCTTGGTCTTGGGTGACTGTCTGCAAGGATGGCTGTTTGTTGATCTTGCCTTTCTTTACGACCGTCACCCAGCCTGTCGGTGCCTCTGGAGGATTTGCGGCCGGCGCGGGAGCAGCGGCTTGATTTGTTGTCACGCTTGTTCCCGCCGCTTTTGTGGGCTTCTTCCCTCCATTCCTCTTTGGACAGTCCTTCGCCATATGGCCTTGTTGTGTGCACAGCCAGCAATGACGCCTCCTCCCTTCCACTATAAGGGAGAGTGTCCACTCTCCGAACTTGAGTGTGGCTGGGATGGCGTAGAATCCAGCCTTGTCTAGGACCATCTGTACTTTGTAGTCCCCGGTCATGATGTTTCTTAATCCGCGGACCGGGGTGACTTCCTCTACGTCTCCATACTGGCTTAGGATAGCCCCCAGTTGTTTGGCCTCCATATAGCAGGGGACGTTTAGAGCAGAAACATTTGCTCTCCTCTTGTTCATATAGATGGGTTGGAGCTTTATGTTCCTGCTCTGATGGCAGGTCCTGGACAGCCTGACTGCGTCTTCGGAGGTGGGGAGCAGAACATCCCACTGTGCGTAACTCCTTCTACAGATGTAGTTGGCGGGAATGTTCTGCTCCAGCAACACGTTCATCATGGTGTCCTTGTTGACGCCCGTCAGACCCCTTGTCTTGGTGTCTGAAGTTATCAGCGAGAGCACTCTTTTCTCCAGAACTTCCACTTGACCCGGGAGGGGTTGGATGTTGTTCCCCTGGGTATACTTCTTGTAAGTGGAGTCGAAGAGTGCTCTGTAGTTTTCGGGCGTCAAATTCCCTTGCTGCTCTTTGGGGCCCCATGCCGGTCCTCCATCCTGGTGGGTGTCAGCTGGACTCGGGTTGGGGGGCGTAGCTGGTGTTGTTGGGCTCTCTCTTGTTATGGGCATTTTTGGTTTCGGAACTGGGCCGTTACCAGGCAAAGTAGGCCATTGTGTCTTTGACGTTGTTTCGTCCTGGCTTGGTTTGCTCTCCGGGCCGCTCCCCTTTCTTATTTTCTTCCTTTGCTGGGTGGCTGTCCCCTTGGGGGATGGAGGTGTCTCCCCTTCTGGTGCCGTGTTCCCAGCTGGAGCCTTAGTGGGTACTGTCAAGAGTGTCTCTCCTTCCAGCTTGCTTTTGTTACCACTGGCCGGAGAGTCACCCCTTTTCCGTATTTGGTCCTCTTGGGGAGTGTTGGGGGGCCAATCACTGTCTTCCCCGCTGAATAGTGAGCAGATGGAGGCTATTACATCTTCATCCAGCACTTCGGTTTGGTCCGCGGTGCTGTTTTCCTCCTTTTCTGTTGGGGAGTGGCCCTTTTGGGGAGCGGGGGATGGGTTCCCCGGTCTTCCTCCCTTGGTTCTGCCGTCCTGGGGTGCAGCTGGTTGGCTAGGTTCTGCACTTTCCCCAGCTAGTGACTTAACGGCAGCTTTTTCCGCTGGGTTGCCCTCGTGGGGAGCGGTTGCAGGTGCTTTTCGGGGGGTCGCCGCGGGCTGCGGCCCTACCCTCCCGCTTTCTTCCAAGGTCGCCGCGCGCCGGGGCCCTACCTTGTTTCCTGGCGCCGTCTCGCCGGGAGATGCATCAGCTCCCTCACATAGGGAGTCGTTAGCACTTGAGATGCTGCGCATTTGGGGTGACGTACCCCTCCTGCCTGGCATCGTGGCGGTTGCACTGGCCGCTGGCGCGGACCAAAGTGTAGTGGGGGAAAAGAAAACCCAGGGGAATGGAGGGGGAGGAGCGGACTTTGAAGAAATTAGAGTTTTTGACTTCCCCTCACAGGGATGTCGGGTTAGCAGCTCAGATCCCCCCGTGAGGGGGGAGAGCAGAGAAGAAAGATGCAGTGGGTGCTAGCGGGTCAGAGTGCCGCGTCGCAATTAAGAGAGAGGGGATAGGCATCCCTGCCCACAGAGGGGAGCAGAAACGAAGCACCCGCCCTACCCCACGTCACACTACCCACTAACTTACCCCAACGGAAGCGAGAAAGAGAACCCTGTCTGCTCGATCCACTGGGAGAGCAGCGAAGATAGACAAAGTTTGGGCCTGGCAGGTCAGAGTGCTGCTCAGGCAATTAAGTGTGGAGAAATTAGACCATCCCCTGTCTCTAGAGGGAAGAGACCGGAACGAAGAAAAAATGCATGCAAAAACAACAAAAGCAGGTCTCAACTACCAGCTAGTGGTGCTGGTCCCGAGATTCCAGTCTCCCAAAAAAGGGGATCGGTTTCCGGGTCCAAGCTCCCACAAATGTGGAGTCGGTCCTTTAGGTCCTGACTCCCCTAAAGGAGGGGGTCGGTCCTTACTAACGAAGGTTAGTATGAAAACACCTTAACCTAGCCCGAAAGCCCGGTGGCGGAAAGTTTAGTAACTGAGAGAACAGATGGTATTTATTTGCTCCCCCACCGAGCAAATTAGGCACAAGGCCAATTTTTATTGTGAGGAGTGAAGGGAGGGGGAAGGGAAAAAGGGGACCAGCTCCCGAGAGGTGGGAAATGGGAGCTGGTTAAAGGTCAGGCATGTGGGGTTGCCCCCACATCTGGTCTTTGCTAGTCATAGCTGATCTTTGCTAGTCATAGCTTGCAGCATCTGCCGGAACAGATGGTATTTATTTGCTCCCCCACCAAGCAAATTAGGCACAAGGCCGATTTTTAATGTGAGGAGTGAAGGGAGGGGGAAGTGGGAGCTGGTTAAAGGTCAGGCATGTGGGGTTGCCCCCACATCTGGTCTTTGCTAGTCATAGCTTGTCATAGCTTGCAGTATCTGCCGGAACAGATGGTATTTATTTGCTCCCCCACTGAGCAAATTAGGCACAAGGCCGTTTTTAATGTGAGGTAAAAACCAGCTCCCCTAAAAGTAGGCAAAAAGGGGGCACTCTGGTTATCAAAAATAATAATTGTCCCAGTATAGAGGGTTTCCCCTCCATTGACTGGTACAAATTATCTTAAGTGCAGTATCTGCCGGAACAGATACTACACTTTGATCTTGACCAAAAGGCTAGAAATCGACGCTCCTTTTAGTTTTTAGTTACTTCTTTCCCACAGAACAATCGTTGTGAGCACATCTCTACTCTATCGTAATTTTCATGCCCAGTGCTCGACTTATATTTACTTTATGGTCCCTCATTGCAAAACTTTCACAAAAAAACACACATTCCTCTAGTTTCAACGACCATCAACTGTCCCTCCCACTCTGTTTCTGTGCCTAAATCTAAATGCAAAATCTATGAACAGAGAACTTTAAAAAAAAAATCCGCTTGTGGAAATCTGTTTCGTTGGCCTGCTTTCCAGCTAATTAAAACATGTTCCTCTTCAAGTCTAATGTAAACAACTTCTTGATGAGCCACCCTTACATAGTATATTTCTAGACCATTCCCACTACTAACTAAAATACGCTGTTTCTTACTGACCGCCGTACACTTATTAACTACTATCCTCGTGTGGCTTTCAACTTGATAAATGGTGACGCCGATGTAAAAATTTATAAAAAAAAGGAATACTTTATCTGCTACTACAGAGATATACTGACAGTGAGAAAGAATGAAAGGTTCATCTAAAGCAAAAGAAAAAAAAAACGCCCCAAAGATTTAAAAATCTCCGATACAATAACGCCTATATTGCCGGTCAATCGATAAGTTCGATTGAACTATCGAATTAAGTTATCTCCATACAACTAAGTTACTTAACCGGAATAAGCGACTTATTCCGATGATAATAGAGAAAATCAGGATGAAAGGGATTAAAAGGAGAATCTTGAAAGGGATTCAATGCTACGTGGAATAAATAGGGGTTGTTACAAAGGTAGTGGACTCATACGTGAATCGAAAGAGAAAGCGAAAGACAAAGGAGAAGAGAGAGCGAGAGAAAGAGAGAGAGAGAGAGAGAGAGAGTAAGAATGTGAGAGAGCACGCAGAAAGAAATAGAAGTCATCCAATCAGCGAAGGCAGACAAGATAGAATCAAAGACAACCAATGACAATTGACCGAAAGTCGTTAATCCCAGCTTCTGTGAATTGATACGAACGAAAAAGCTGATTGATATCCGTAATGAAGCAACATTTACGATCCGGGCTGAAATTGATATCGACCGCTTACACGATTATACGAGGCGTGTTCAAAAAGTATCCATACATCATTTGAAGATATCAGATTAGAAGGAAACGTGCACTTGTTTTAAAGTTCAATAAAACAATAAACTTGCTCTGAATCATATTAACCTATTCGGCCATTTAAATTACCCTTATAAAAAATATGTTTAAATGTTGATGTATTTGTATGGACCGAATTAACCCACAATCTACTTAATCGATGATCATATATTTTGGGAACACATCAATGGGGCGGGTTGTGTCGTGGTATTTTCTATTTTTAAGACTCGTAGGAAGAACCGACGTTGGTCGGGATTGAATGAGGATGAACGGATATTTTACACTCTTATATTTCTATTGTCATCGAAATCCGTGAATCGCCCGGGAGGAAGCGGTACATGCCTCTATGCAGTAGCTTAGTACAAAATATATGTTATTCTACATTGCACTCTAGTGAACCTACTGTTTGTTTTATAAATTTATTTAATATAAAATTCTTTACAGTCAACGAAAAAAAAAAATACATTAAGAAAGTTACGTGCGGGGTTTGAACCTTAACACCACGCCATGTAAACAAAACGAACAAAAAAAAACACGTACATTTTCAAGTCTTATAAAATTCTTTACAGTTAATGAAAAAAAAATTAAGAAATTTCCGCGCGGAGTTTGAACCTACAGACCACCTCATGCAAAAAAAAAAAATAAAATAAATAAAATAAAAAACAAACAAACAAACACACCAAAAAAGCAAACATTTTTACGGTCCGTTGTTCTATCATTGTTGCTAATCAACAACATGGACAAAATAACTTTACTGACGATAGATAAATTAAAATAACGGTTTCGATTATCGGTTATCGGTAATTATCGGAGATATTGTGAGACAAAACTTTACTAAGATCACTCCCAGACTTATACACTAAAATTCTGCAAATTTTAAAGAACATCCGTTCAGCAATTTTAGAGTCTATAAGAAATGAACTCACACAAATACACAAACAAAAGTGCATTCATATGATTATAGAGATGAGTTTAATGTTCTTTTTCTCATAAAAAAATATATCTTCACAGAACGCATGGTTGGTTGGTTGGTTGGTTGGTTGTTTTTGTTTTACGGCATATCAACCCCTTTCGGGTTATTTAATGCCGAATCCAAAGATTTTGAAACAATTTTTAATAGAATATATTTGTTGTTTCCAAATGAGCTTCTATTTAACCCATAGTTGGAACCCTAACAGGTACTACCACTCTGGGTCAGAGTGGACCTGGGAGCAATGGTTTTTAAAGGGTGGCTCTACACTCCCCATAGCCCACAAGCTGGGACCTCACCACAGGATATAGTTTAAGGTCATATCCAGGACCCCCATTGATGGACTTTTACCCCCTGCAGGGGGGCAGTCGGTGTATTCTAATGCCCCACCGAAAGGGCCACAGAACGCATGAAGCCACCTGATGTACAAAGCTAAATCCATGACTTAAATATTAAAACAAGCATGCGGTAAGGTTAGATACGTACATCCTGGCGTCGTAAACATAAGTTTCTTCTCTGTTGTCAGAGACATCGGTCATAGAATGTGGAGCGTAAATACTATTCTACGCAAGTTTTTTTTTAGAAAAAAGACAAAAAGAGGTAAATATTTCGTTAGAATTTTAAAATCTTCACATAGTTATTAGGTAAATATATTAATATTTCTGCAGTTTACATTTTTGTCGTCATTTAAAGAGCACGGAGAAAACAATAAGAACGAACCCCCACATTTGAAAATTCGAATATTTTCGTGGTAAATGTGTTTTCGTTTGCTAAATGCATTAAAAATTGCAAAATAAACCGTGCCTACTACGTTCGTTTTCGTTTTATCAAAAACAAAATGTACTAGTGTTCATGCTTCCTTGAACTGCTTACCAGAGGAAAAAATGATTATGCTACCTTTCTCTCCTGCCTCTCCCCCCTCTCCCTTATATATATATATATATATATATATATATATATATATATATATATATATATAGACTACACCGATGAAGACTGAAGGATCGGTCGAAAATTATGTACTTATAAAAAAAGTTTTTTAATTTTTTTTCACAATATTATTTTGTATTCCTGCACGTCACTAATTGAAAACGAATAAAGAAAAGTTATAAGCTTTTATGCCTTTCGTATTCTTTTTTATTCATATATATATATATATATATATATATATATATATATATAGATAGATAGATAGATAGATAGATATATATATGGGTATTTTTATCTATTGCTATTCATATAAAACACATTTTTTATTTATTTTTAAAAAAATACAACTTTATTATATATGAATCGTGGAATTACATTCACTTTCTAATTTACATATTCTTTTAAACATTCATTTTTATTAATTCCCTGTTAGTTTTTTTCGGTTTTCTTATGAGATGATCATCTTTAGTTTACTATTACGTGTAATAGTTAATAAAGCGTGAATAAATAATTAATAATTACGTGTAATTCATGCAGATATTCTACATGATTTATACTTGCATAATATTTGCGTAAAAAGTGTGTAGTAAACACAAAATTGATTCCATATATATTTATGTATACGTATATATTTTTGTTGAACAAATTTTGCCTACCAAACTTCTCCTAGAGTGTTTGGTTTACAGACATGAAACCTCATATATGAGGTATTTGAATCCATGCGAAACTTTACATTTGGGTTTTAGCCCGGAAAAATCGTTGCAAAATGTGAACATTTTTTTAAAAAATTAAATTTGCCAGGTGAAGGTCGAATGCTGGCATTACGAATGCATGACGTAGTAGCTATTTGTTCATGTTAAAATTTTTAGCCCTGCAGCGAACATGTTTTCATAGCTCAGTCATTAACGGCAAAGCCAAAATAAATCGTAAGCTAAACGTCTTGGTTTCGATTGTCGGTGGTGGCGCATAAGTCTTTTTTCTATACATTTATAATTTGCATCAATACTTTTATATATTTGCATAAATTCTATCTATTTATCTCTCTCTCTCTCTCTCTCTATATATATATATATATATATATATATTATCCTATAAAAGTGAACATGTATGTGTGTCTTTCTGTCTGTCTGTGTCTGTGTACATTTCCCTTCGCAATAACGCTGTCAATTTTTGTCTTGCATATTCTTTTAAACATTAATTTTAATCAATTCCCTATCAGTTTTATTTTTCGGTTTTCTCGTGAGATGATCATCTTTAGTTAATTATTACGTATTATTATATTCATATATATATTCTACATGATTTATACTTGCATAATATTTGCGTAACATATTTACATTAAACAAAAACCTCTCTGTATGCATATATATATATATATATATATATATATATATATATATATATATACATGTATGAGTAAATATATTTGTTTGAAAACTTTTCCTACCAAACCCCTCCGTCAGTGTTTAGTCAACGAACATGAAATTTAATAAATAGAGCATTCTAACTAATGCCAAACTTTATATTTGGATCTTAGCTAACCAAAATCGGTTCAAATGTATGAAAACTAAAATAAAATTAATTTGCCAGGTGATGGTCGAACGACAATATTATGAATATGCATGCGTAACGTAATAGCTATTTGTTAATTCTTTTATTTTTAACCTTGCCGCAAAGATGTCTTCATAGCTCAGGAATTACCGTCAAATTTACAAGTAACTCGTAAGCAAAACATTATGGTTTCGATTCTCCGTGGTGGTGCACGTGTTATTTTTAAAAATATTTTAAAACTATTACTATATATTAGGTCGAACATAATCTTTAATATAAATCTCGCCTTTCTGTTTCAATGTATATATATATATATATATATATATATATATATATATATATATATGTGTGTGTGTGTGTGTGTGTATGCATATCTCGCACACACTTTCGGGAGAGGCGACAGATTTTCACGTGAATTGTATCATTTTGAAGCCAGACCTTTCAGACAACAAATATCGAAAAATTGACCAAAAAAACATTAATTTCTTCACGCTTAACTGAGCACTTTTCTACATAAGGGGTCGCTTTTTTCGCTGATATTTTCGAAAGGCATCACCTCTTTTCGATTGTTTGCCTTAATAAAAACATACGTCACGTCCGGTTTGGCGATTATAAGGTCAGATTCGATTGCCCTTGCGCAATGCAGTGATTGTCTGAGTTATGATTAGAAGTTTGAATCCATTAGAATTAAAAAAAACCTGATTATTTTTAGACCAGTGCACATAAAGAGTTAAAAAATATATATTTAGGCGTTTCTTAGTCAAGAAATTACAGATTTAGATTTAGCAATAAAGACCCCACAACCCCCTCCCAAATCTTGTATGTACTTTCCGGATAAAATTCTCATTTCTATTAGAATTTAAATTAACGAATATCTTTACTAAAAACCAATCGAGATTTTGACTAGTCTCTGAACTGTTATATGATGAACTTTGATGATGATAAAAAGAAGGAAGGTAATAGTGAGAATGAGAAGTAGGAGACAGACGAACTGCTGCGGATAATTTGCCGCTTACGATAATGCAGTTAATATGTTGTAGAGATCATTGTCGATGTGCTCTAAAAAGAGGGAAAGAAATTGCTGCCGCGGTAGACTGTCGATATCCGGTTAGTGAAAATGTTGTAATTGACCAACATTGACTAGGAATGGTTCGTTAGTGAACTTGGAGTACAAAAACTGTATCTGTGTATACTTTTCTGTCCCTAGCTGCTGCTGATATCCAACTTTGTCAACGTCCAATAAGGCGTCTCGTGTGAAAATCTGATAGAAAAAAAAACCTGGACTGGATTCTTTGTAGCATTCTAACATTCTCCGCTCTAACACGTTCAGTCCGGTTCTCGAGAACTCGACTCGACTCCACTCCACTCGACTCAACTCCACCCCGACATCTTCACTGCCGGCCTTGTATTCTGGCATTCGTATACAAAACAAGACGCGATCGAACCGGATGGTTTGTCGCCTTTTCGTGCTCCATCGGTCGGGTTTCGAATTCGCACATGCCACCCTTGGCAGTCTGCGTCCGTTACTGCAGTCACACTACATTTTTCCCTTCAGAAAATTTACACAGAAATAAAGACAGTTTTCATTGTTTTTATCACACGCCGTTCAATTACTGATCCTTCGGTCATGGCAGAGTTTTTAAGTCGTAAACTAAAATCATATGACAATCGTTTGTCGAAAATTAAGAATTCTTTAAAATGTATACAATAATCTAAGAAGATCTTTCGGGTTTACAATCATGTGTCAAATTAAGTATTACACAATCCAAAGAAAGGAACAAACCAAGAACGGTAAAAATATTCGTTTGCAGATATAGAACGACCGTCTTATTAAAAAAAAAAACGTCGTATCTTCTATTCCACTTTATTATCCAACTAGCAGAAGAGGTTGATTCCGGCGTTGCTCGGTCAAAATATGCGGTTAAATAAAATAAATAAAACTGGAGCTGATTTATATTTAGCAATAAAGACCCCACAACCCCCTTCCAAATATTGTATATATTTTCCTGGACTACTTCGTTTGGCCATAAATACAATGCAGCCTAGAGTGAAACAGAAAGCCAAATTTTGTAAGCAGTAAAACAGATAAAAAAAATAACACACACACATAATATACACTCCTCTATATCATACATGCCCCACTCACCATAGTACAGTAGAAAGAGGTCAACGTTTGCAGCTTGCCATATAAGTAATGAAGGGAATTGGATACGTGTGTTACTTAGAATCGCAGGAACGAACTGCAAATTTTCAAGCATATCGTCCATATAATAATCAGAGAAACTGATGATGTGTCTCTCAGCGGAAATCGACACGAGGCCTGCGACGCT
Organism: Euprymna scolopes; assembly: GCF_053919585.1. Classification (NCBI taxonomy): domain Eukaryota; kingdom Metazoa; phylum Mollusca; class Cephalopoda; order Sepiida; family Sepiolidae; genus Euprymna; species Euprymna scolopes. Next base: position 57,639,080 of record NC_136522.1, on the reverse strand, counting down.
GAGAATCCTGTAAGCCTCCAGCCTTAGGTCAGCAGATGTGGCCTCTGACCCTGTTGAAACTGCAATGGCCGATGATCGTCTTCTCCAGGAGTGCTTTACAGGATTATCAGCGTCGCGGGCTTCGTGTCGATTTCCGCTGCAAATCAATTAGCTTCTCATGTAAGCCGAAAAAAAAAAAAACTCAGAGGGTTCTGGTCTAGTAAAAGTTAATTCACGAAAATTACAGGTGTTTTATATACGTACAATTGGTCAGTTCGATTACACCAGACAAACAGTCCAAAATCTTATTCTTTGTTCTCCGCGATGGCGGCCGTGATGGAGAAAGGGGAGTGGCGTCTCTTGGGGGCGTGTGTTTTTCTTGAGATTCGGCCTCGGTCTTATAATTTCGACTCGAGCATTCGCTTATATTCCAAGGGAAAGGGTTGGTTGGGGAAATATGCTCGGTCACTCCGGAGTCAACACGTCACTAAGGGGATTCTCGAATCCGTTGCGTGTGTGAACCTCTGCAAGGCCTGCGAATCTTGGATCAGAACTTAAATTTATTCACTCGCTCAAAAGGTTAACACTTTGACCCCCCGCACTCATGAAGGCCGACATTCTGAGCACGGACTCGTCAGGACAAACGAATGTAAGATTTGATTCTAACTTTAATCTGACATCTCTTGTCACTTTTCCCAAACAATAAAATATATGTCTGCTTTACAAAAACACAATAAATTCATCCCTTTTGATAAGTCACTCGCCGCTGTCCGAGATCTAATTAACGCTTAACAGACAATCTCAGCATAATTACCCGGCCTTACTCGGTGTCCAAGGGGGTCTTAATCACCCCAATGGGGAGCAAAATATCTCCACTGGGCGATTACGCTGCAAATGATTCCATTTCCTGTCATAGAAAACCGGTTTTCTTTTTTTATTTATAGACCATCAACTAGTTGGCACGTTGTGTACGAATTTCAAAAGCGATAGGATCTTTCTATCATAAGTTTTACATTGACACAATGTTCAACGAGCGAGATGGGAGATATGCAGTGGCACAACTCATGCTCTCTATCGATAAAAGTTATCACAACAGGACCATTGCCAGGACCCTCAAAATTCATCGCTTAATTGCCATGAATAACAGAGGCGTGCCCAGGGTGATGAAAACGTTTCCGTTCACGGTTATAGTCTTTCATGTAGTTTCAAGGGCTACATTATGCCACCTCACATCTTCGTAGGCGACTTGAAAGTTAACATAAAAGTGTACCCGCGGATGTGCTGCTAGCAAACCCTAGGTGTGGCAGCAGGACTCGAACCTGGTCCATAAATACAAATTGATCGAGGCTTGGTTTAAGAAGGAGTAATACGAATTTGTACCCTTCTCTCACTGGCACCCCTCCGTCCCTGACCAGAACTCGCTGGACTACTTCGCTTGGTCATACGTAGAGAACATCACTAAAGTGACCTCCCACAATACTTAGTGGGGGATGCCCTTTTTTCTACCCTGCAACCTCTCTCCCACAGAAGAGACGTTGCGAGCCTATCCTTGTTTTATCGTTATTTCCATGGCAGGTGCTCGTATGAACTCCAATCTCTGGTCCCCCCTCGCCAATCTTTCACGAAAAACACCCGTCTAGCTGAATCCACTGAAAAATTTCTCCCACTCTATATCTGTGCCTAAATAAAAACGCGGATTCCATGAACAAAGCTTCTTTCTTAGAACTGCACGCCTGTGGAACTCTGTTCCGTCTGCCTGCTTCCCACCTGATAACAACTTGGATGTATTCAAGTCCAACGTTAACGAAATCCTAATGAACCGCCCCCTTTATGTAAACACTTCATCAAATCTCCACACTAACGTAATGTACTTGCAATAAACCTTATCCCTGAGTGGCTTCCGGGCCTTGATAAGTGGTGATCACTGTGTAAAAAAAAAATACCAAAGCCAGCCTGGACGCTGCCATCCGCCGAGCTTCCGCTGGCACTTTTAGAAAAGGCATGCTTCAAGTTCCAGACCCGTATCGAGGCGACGGTTCAGGCTGAACGTGGTTACATTATGTAGATATCAGGACTGCTACATAATTACGTAACATGAATTGATTATTTCAGTAAAAGTTTTAAAATAAAGCTGTAGGGTTGCTTTCTTTAGGGCGGCACTTGTACCGTTCCTCGCTGTATAGGCATCTAATTACAAAGCATACTAGGCACAAACCATTTTTATTGTCATAATTCTTCGTTACCTAATCTTTTTTTTTTCGTTATAATAATTCAGAATGCGAAACTTCAGTAATTATGTAGCGCACAGTGAGGTCATTTCATATAACCGATCCGCGCAAATATTGCTCGCTTCGCTGGGTGGCACAAATAAAACGGCATCGTTATGCGATCAAAGTTAAAACTAAAATACAAATAAAAAAATAACTATGCATATAACACGAGATTTTTTGTCTGTTTTTTTTTTCTGTGATATTCTTTAAAATGTATTGAAATTCTGCAGAATCGGTAATTGTGTTTTCTTTGACCTCCAAGGATTTAAGATGTCCGCCATTGAAACCGACTTTGATTTAATCTGCACTCGACTGATAGGATAATTTCTCATTAAATCTGCATTGCTGACACGGATACAGTAATAACCTGGCGGGCGAGCGGGATTTATGGCATACAAGTCGTGGTGTACACATGCAAGCGGTTCACCAGCTTTTAAAGAAAAGACGCGTTTGTGGGTCGCTGATTTTTATAATGAATAACACATTAAAGAAAGGTTACCAATTGAGATTTGCCTCACATCGCTAAGCCATATTAGGAAACATTAAATGCTACTAAGACTTTACTCCTCAAATGCACTTGTGATGTTAGGATGTATAACGTGGTTAACTTGGGTAAGAATTTGATCTTTTCTTCTTTAGCCAGATGTTTTCGATTATCGATTTTTGATACTTATCGGGGACATTCCAATATGAAACCTATCTATAAACTCTGCCAGATACATAAAATACATTTGTGTTAAATTTTAAAAAAATAGGCCCAGTCGTTTTGGAGTCCATAAGAAATGAACTCACGGAAAACGTGCCCTTTATATAGGAGGTATATAACGTAAATTATATTTAAAAACAAAACATAGATAAATCAATATAACAGTTATCATGATGCATTCTCAATTAATGATTACAATGAAAAATACATCTTTCCTGGGAGCCCATCGTTAAAAAGTTCAGCCCAACATACAAAGACAGCTTGAATTGAAAGAAATACACTGAGGAAATTTGCCAAGTCTGTTGGAAAGCATATAGCCTCAGTCTAACCTACTAGAAAATTATTCACACTAGAGAGACCCCTTACATTTAAAAGTCTAAAATTAATTGTATATCTCTTGCTCATAGACAGGAAAAAAGAAAGTTCCCATCTCACAAGCACATTACAGACAGGAAAGCCTTAAGCTATTTTCCATCGCCAAGATGTCAGATCCTTGTGACTTTTTTATTATTTACCTTAATAGAATGTGTCTTGATTTACTCATAGCATTTGTTGACCTTGACTTCTCCGCAAACCACATATATCTTACCCTTCCTGTAGGTGCCCCTAGGCGTCACAAAGACTTCAAATCTTGTTTGTTTGTTAGTTTAACCAGCATATCAACCTTCCTCGGGTCATTTAATGCTGTATACAAGATTTACATTTCTTATGCTTTCAGAATCGATTTTAACTGGGTATATTCGGCCAATGTGTTGGTATGGTTTGTCATTTGATGTTTTTTATATTATATGGTAAATATTTGCTTGTTTAAAGAAATTTAGAATGGTTTTAGGATTTTCTTTCTCAAATGGTTCTTTAAAGCTTGTAGCCTTGTAGTAGTGTTGACGAATTTGTGTGAGATCATATCAGTCAAGTAAAAAGTCACTGTGTAAGGTTTGTGACATGGTATACATTTGGAAAGTTCTTCACTTTTTAGTATGTGGGAATGAGTTATGTATGTCTGTCCTATCCGGATACGTGATAAGACTACTTCTTCTTTACGTGATTTTCTGGTATCTAGAAGTTTTTTTTTTAAGTATAGTGGTAATTTGGAAGAGTGTGTTGCTTTGGAAATTGTTCCAATTCTCTTGTCATTTCTTTGCGATAAAAATGTTTATTTAATGTGTGTAATCCGTATATGGGATCTTTATGTCGCTTATTTGAGTTTTAAGGAATTGTTGGCCGTCATGTCAGCTTTATAATTTCCGCGGAAACCGTAGTGACTGGGAATCTAACAAAAGAAGAAAGTTTTGTGTTGCATGATAGAATGGATATTTTGTAACAGGTTTGATGAGTAGGGGATTGTTTAATTATTGAAAGACTGCTAAATTTAAATGCAGATTCCAAGAACAAAGCTTCTTTGCCAGAACTGCCCACCTATGGAACACTGTTCCGCTAGTCTGCTTACCAGTTGACTACAACATGGTAGCCTTCAAATCCAATGTAAACAAGTTCTTGAGCCATTCCCATAAATAATCAAATTCTACCCAATTTACATCATTAACAATTTCTACCCTACCACCTTATATTCATTAACCCTTGAGTGGCTTTTGGACCTTGATGAGTGGTAACTCCCAAGTAAAAAAAAAAAAAAGAATACTCTGAGGGAAATATGAAAAGCTTCTAACTAAAGCAATATTTCAAAGTTCCCTCCTCTTGTGTTCTACTTCTCCAAATGCACTAGCCTGTTGGATTTAAAATTTAATACGAACATACATCCCCTTTTAGACACAATGTCAAATACGTTTTAAGTTGCACTATGCCTTAGTTAGTGTGGAAATGGGTCAACAAATGTGTACGTCCTATGCAATTCTTTTCAAAGGTATGAGTAAATCAACCCAGATTTGGGTTATATCATCGGTAAGTATGTAACCGGATGTAGCGCGTGGAAAAATATCAGCAGTAGCCGATAAATAGATATCAAACGATTGCATTAGAACCAATAGCAACATTTGAACGCGTATGCAAATTAGAAAGTGTGCGCGAGCTGGCGCGAAAAAAAGGGGAAACGCGTGGTCGAGTTGAAATAACATCGGCGAGAGAGTTTTTAAGGTGGTTTCTAGACGGGAGAATAAAGATAATTAATGCTGGATTAATTAATGGATAAAAAAAAAACAAAGAAGAAGAAAAAATGCTCACCAAGTTTTTTTTTTTTAATGGTGTTCTTTCTTGGTTTGCAACTGCAACGTTACAACAAAGAAAAAATGTTTACTTGGCGGTATGTCTCTTACACTGACCGGCAACAGAGAAGACGATAGTATGACATGACAGACACGACACTTTTCAGTAGAATGGCTACATTTATGTAATATCGTAGGACAGCTATGAGCGTAGGACAGCTATTGTTGCAAGAGAGCTCGCTAGGTACATAATAGACATAGCGGCATTGTCTGAAACACGATTAAGTGGTGAGGATCAATTGGTGGAAGTGGGCTCGGGATACACCTTTTTTTGAAAGGAAAACCATCGGGGCTGAGACGAGAAGGTAAAATTGGCTTTGCTGTGCGTTCTGATTTGGTGACGAGGATTGCACAGCGAATCTGTCTAAGTGACAGAATTATGATGATGTGCTTCCCTCTTGCACACAGTAAGTATATGACGATTATATCTGTGTATGCTCCTACCATGGGTCATGATGAAGACACCATCCCGGCGTTTTACCGAGATCTCAGTCTGCCTCTCATGGAAGTCGAGAGTCCCTCCAACTGTCACTTAAAGCAAACAAGGGTATTCTCCAAAAGCGACTTTGCCAAATGAAGAATCAGTGGTGGGCTAAATTCGCCAACCAAATCCAGATGGCTTTTGATTGTAAAGACCTCAAATGCATGCACAAGAATGCCAGAGTTTGACAGGGCTTAAAAGCCACCTTCGTGCGGTCCACCACTAATTTGTTTTCATGTTTATGTATATATATTTTTTATATGTGTTATATCAAGTAATGGCAATGTTCGAAAACGAATTTGCTGCCATCATGTATGTATATTTGCATGTTTGGCTGAAACTTTCGACAGAATCGATGGATTTTACGGGACTGGTCTCATCTTGAAACTCGACGTTTCGGACGACAAATATCGACAAATTGGCTACACTCATTAATTCCTTCACCCTCATCTGGAAACTTTTCAACAAGGAGGTGTCTCTTTTTTCCGCCGATATTTTAGAAAGTCGTCCCCTCATGACTAGTGTTAATTTAAACCTTCGTCACTTTCGGTGGCGATGGACGCAGCAGCAAAGATGTCACTTTTTTCACAAACTTTCCCTACTTCGCGGAACGGATTTGAGCCTGTCTGCCTTCTACTACTTTCTTTTTGCTCAATACACATCTCAAAATATCCAAGCAACGTCGGGCACCCAGACTAGTTATTATAGAAAACCGATTAGATTTGGGAAAATGTATATTTAAATATCGGAATGTTTAGTTTAAAATTTAATTCATTAAACAAACAAAAAAATAAATAAACAATAAAATATTTTAAAAAAGTAGCAGAGACTAAACTACTTATCAAGGCCTAAAAGCCATTTGATTGTTAGGTGTCAATGAATGTAAGGTAGTTCTGTTGCAATCGTTAAAGGGTAAAATGAGTCGAATTGAATTAATGACATTTACAAGATATGGAGGTTATGATGTTTATATTCAACCGGAAATTGGGCCATCGGAACAGTTTTCCACAAGCAGGCAGTTCTGGAAACAATCAAGAGTGGAGGGAAATCGTATATATTTGTTGTAGAGTGTCGAGTGATTTTAAAAGTGCGTTGCAAGCTCTAGGTCTATTGACGTGTTGCCATATATCGCGGTGAAATATCTATGAATGATCTAATATTATTTAAACGTGTACTATACACGTGTATAAATATCTATGAATGATCTAATATTATTTAAACGGGTACTATAAAGTTCCAAATAATCCGTTGTATAATCGTCTCAATGTTGACATGCGTCCTTGAGAAGAAGGGTTCCTTATGAGGCGTGTATACGTATCACTAAATATCTGCCGTTGCTTCTTACCCGCTTGGACCCTAGCTTTGATGTTGGTGTCTATTTATGATATGTTCATATCTAATTGTTCATATGCAGGTATGTGTTTTTATGATACATGTATTTTGGACATACCTTAACTTCATGTGTCGTTGATCTTGCCCACCTGGAATCCATCTTGTTCTTAGAGGGAAGACTGGAATCTGTTTGGTCGAAACACATTTAATCCAAGACGATGATTGGTTGTATTATGTTTTTATTCACTTTCCAGGTGTCGATTGTAGAAGAATGAAAATTTAATATCTTTGCTTGCGTGGTGTACTTCTAGTTCTCTATTTTCACACATGCTAGCTCTAATCCAGTGAAGGGGGGGACGACCTTTTAAACCGTCCGCTTTTCTTTACGTCCAAATTCCAACTCTCTGATCTCCAGCTTACCTGATCACATGACTTACACGCAGATCCGATCAGCTGATCAACTCTTCCCGTAAATGTGTCTACAATATGATTTACCACATTTTGACAGATCTTATAGATGTTCTTCGTATTCATCTCCCGTCCATCTCCCAAGTTAGATAGGCAGATAGATCGAGATGGATAGATACAGAAATAGACAACTAAGAATATAGAGCGACACTTTCTTGTGTTCATTATTTTACTAAGAATGTAATTTGGGAAATCACTGATGAACAGAGAGGGGAGTTGGGCCCAGAATTAAGCCTTGAGAGATGCCAGGGTTAATACTATATTTCAGATTTCTGCTAATCAACTACGATTTTCGTAAGATGACCAACGTTAAGCAACGCTAAGTTTGGTGACTTTTTAAGAATACCAACGCGCTGTATGTAGGTTGAAGACCAGTTCAGTCCTGCTTTCTAATGTCTGTGGTGATGGCGTCGCTGCACATTAATAGCAATGCAGTAGAACCACTAGATACGGTATACCCGAGATACTGTGACTCCGAGATATGTTTTTTTTTCAGGTCAGGATGTGGAATGGGATGTTTTTCCGGCCCCTGGTTACAGTATTTGCCTCACCCTAGGGTGTTATTATGTGTATTATATACTGTACTATTTTTTACTACCTTTCTAAATGTACTGTAAAAAATGATTATTAGGCCCCGCATACGGCTATTTCACCTTCCTATACAAACCCTGGAACGGATTAATGCCGTATTCCGGAATTCTGCTGTATAAAATAATAGAGTTTACCTGTGACACAATGATGTAGCTGCCATTTTGTTGGAGCTGCAGGCTTCTACATTAATAAACCTTGTGCCTAACTTGTTCTATATTTGTGATAAGTTTTAAACGTGTCATGCGCGTGCTTTATGATTTTTTAAAATGTGAAAATATATACTCTTATTTTTAATTTTCTTCCTTTGAAGATTTAAATGCTGGGTATGGGGCAGCCAAACAAGCTGCCAACATTGTCTCGCTTTTTATGGAAACCAACCGAGAGCTCTTTTTATTATCCTCGCCGTTCCCTTAAGTTGTCTGGATCTCTTTTACACTTGGTTCACCAGAAATATTAGTAAGGTAGGACTTCAAGTTCTTAACCAGGTTGGACTGATATGTGTTTACGAAATTTCAGTGTCAAAATAATTCGAGAAAGGTCAGCATGTCATGCCGGTAGCTGTAATTAAAAACAAAACATTGCGTTAAAACGCACATTTCTCTCTCTCTCTCTCTCTCTCTCTCTCTCTCTCTCTCTCTCTCTTTCACTCCATTTCTCGCTCTTTCTTCATTATATAAAGAAGTAAATATGAGTGTATCGTTTTGAAAACAGTTGAAGCTTGGATTCCGGGTGCGACGGACGCGAAGGGCGCGACATAGCAGTTTTGGCTGCAGGCGTCGGGTTTCAATGGGTCTTAATTGAAATATGCTCCGCCATTGTTAAACGTAAAATGAATTATATACTTGTAGAAAAATGAATTTGTTCACTATTTTTGTACAAGCCTTAAATTTCAGAATGCGGTACCCGTCATTAAATGCAGACGATGGATATGCTGCCTGTAACGACGGAATTAAGACTCAAGCAGCGACCCATGTCAGCTGGTTATACCCGACGACAGCTGAACCAGTTGCTATTTGCATGTGTCTATCGTTTGATATCGTGTCTAAACCAAACAACTCTTCCCGGTTAACGATTGTGTCATAACCTAACTCTAGCATCTCGACTGCGTTCGTAAAATGGTGATGTGTTGGACTCTCATTCTATTTTACTAGTTATTTTCACTATCTTTTTCGTACTGATCTCTCCCATTGCTCGATTTTTTTAATACAGTTGCAATGTTTCTTTTTTTACCTCCATAGCCTTGTATTAACAGCAAATACATCAAGAAAGTGTACTACGATATATATATTTTTTTACATGGGGATCACCATTTATCAAGGCCCGGAAGTCACTCGGGGATAAGGGTTATTTTGTGTACAATAATCAACGGGATAATATCGTAGTAATAGTTGGTATTGGAGATTTGATAAAGTGTCTTACTTAAGGAGGCGATTAATCAGGATTTTTTGTATGTTAGACTTGAAGACGTCCAAATTGTAGCCAGGTGGGAATCTACGTTTTGATTTAGGCACAAATAAAGTGTGAGGGAAACTACTGACAGTGGTTTTAGCTAGACGGATGTTTATCATGATGGATTGGCGAGGGGGACCAGAGATTAAAGCTCGGACGAGCACTTGCTATGAAAATAACGATACAACAAAGACAGGCTCGCAGCGTCTCTTCTGTTGGAGATAGGTTGCAGGGAAGAGAAGAGATAATCCCCCACCAAACCACGAAGTCTAGTTTGTACTTTGTCAAGGCAGGATAGGCTGTTTTTTGACGCTCCAGCCCCGATGTGGAAGCAGTACTCCATCTTTGGTCGTACTTGGCTTTTATAGAGATAGAGAATTGCATCAGATATCTTCTGAAGCGGAAGAAGGATCCCACCATTTTCCCAGACGCCCTGGCAACAGACGTGATATACGTGTTACATTTCAGATCAGGAGTAAGGGTCAAACCCAGTAGCTTGTCAAAACATGAAGCCTCCCCAAGACGAGAGCCATCCATTTCAATTGATGCTAGATGAGGAACAGAGTGTTGATGATGTAAAGTTAGGAGCTTGGTTTTAGATGCATTAAAAGTAACCGCCATCTCCTCCCTCACTGAAACACGCGCTCAAGATCAGAGGAGAGGGAATGAAAGATAACTTTTCCATTTACTGCCTTTGATGTGTTTCCGTAGATGGTCATGTCATCAGCATATATGTCAACGAATGATTTAATTATGTGTTTTGGAAGATCATTGATGTAGATCCGGAAGAGAGTTGGGTACAGGATGGCCCCCTGGGGGACTCCAGCATTAATACTATGGACCTGTGATTGCTACCCATCAACCACTACTCTTATGAACCTATCAGAGAGAAATGATTTAAGTATTGATAAAACATTTCCAGTTATACCGTAGCTGGAAATCTTGGAAAGTAGGCCTTTATGGTATACCTTATCGAAGGCCTTTGATATGTCAAGTGCAATTGCTCTAGAAAAGAAGCCTTTGTTGTGAGATTGACTCATCCTATGGGATATAACTGTTAGCACATCAGCTGTAGATCTAGCAGTACGGAAACCATATTGCATGTCACTAAGGAGGTTATTTCTGCTGAGGTGGCTGACTACCTCTTTATTTAATATGGATTCCAGTAACTTACTCATGACACAAGAGACTTATTGGTCTGTACTGAGAGGGAGATGACTTATCACCTGAGTTCTTAAATACAGGGCATACTGACGAGGTCTTCCAGGGTGTTGGAAAGCACTTCTCATTAAGGCAACGCTTAAACAGTTTTGTAAGTATGGGGGCAAGTTCTGGTCGAAGTTTTTTCAACACTATAAATCCCACCCCCACACAGTAGAGATCCCTACATGTAAAAGATCTTTCTACTCCAGTAGTTTATTCTCCAGAACCGCTAGACTCTGGAATTCCATTCCAAGTTCCTGCTTCCTCAACTGTACTGACATGCAGAAGTTCAAGTGCAACGTGAACCGACATCTTGCTGCCCAAATCTCAACATAGTGCCCCAGTAGTTGCTGCCCCTGATAGTAGCCCCCTACACCAAAGTGGCAATGTGCCTTGTTTGGGGTGAATATGTAATTAAAAAAAAACATTATAAGGTAAAGCCGTAACAATTACCCACTAGTATGACATCGAGAGACCACACCAGAAACTACTGCATGGTCCAGAATCCATTCACCAAATGGCAATACAGCAGCCTCAGTACTTTACACCTGCTGATAGGACAGCCTCCTTAGTGGTTAACCAAGGTTCGGGTCCCTGACTATCATGCGGGTAACGTCAGCCCAGATGAAACGTTTAGCTACAGCACCCTTACTAGTGACGTGGCCACAAGGATAGACATAGAAACAGACAAATTTCTGACAGGCTACTGTTAACGAAGCATTACCGATCTGGTAAGCAGGTTTTTCTTCACCCTTTGTCAGAATAATTACTCATTAGAAATGAGGACTGAGGGATAAAAAAGGAGAAGCGAGAGTTACTGGTGCGTCCGATAACACAACCACAGTGTATTATCAACTCTCCATTTAAAAAGAAATGTACGGAATTATTAATATCTACTTAATATAAATCCGTTATTCCGTTCCCAGTTTAAGAGAATATTTGAAAATAATCTTCCCTCATATAATTATGCGTTGGTACTTTTTTTTGGGGGGGGGCTTTATCTAACCTCAATAGAGAATGATTTGAGAATTCAGGCTTTACCTTATAAGATACCGTAATGGAACTTTCAATTTTTGAGGTCGGGTTGTTTTTGTATTAATTTAGTTTGGAGGAACCCGTTTAAAAGCTGGTTAAGAGTAGAACAATTTGGCTTAGGTACTAAGTTTAGACTGGTTAAGAAATAATGCATACTGCTGAGAAAAAGCATTTTTCAGTGTTTAGTTAATAGTGCAGATATAATTTGGGGAAAAAAACCAGCAGAAAAAAAGAGCAAAAGAAAGATAAGTGCAGTTGAAATGTTCAGAAATTTAGTCAAACCTGGAAAAAATAAATGAATAGAAAATAATGTCTGCAATACAAAAGTTTTTGCGATATCAAGACAGGTGGATTTCAAAATTATAGATAGAAAATGGCATAACTTAGCTTTGGAAGAGTTTGACCGTGTCTTTGTCCCATTCTAAGGTAAATACGTGTAATAAAGAACAAGCAGACAGGCGTACGGACAGACAATGAGTTAGACACGGACGACACATTTTATTAATACCTGTCGCCTCAACATATACACCGTACATACCCATTATCTCCCCCCATCTTTGCTGCCGTAAGCCACAATCCTGAAGTTTAAATAAACGCATTTGTTTTATAACTGAGTCTCAGCCGTTCTTTTGAACCATATGTGTTTACTAAACGAGTATAGATATTTCGCAAGTGCGAAAACACCCTAAGCGAATTACACAGTTTGACCCACTTATAAGAAGCCCATAAAATGTCATTGAGAGGAGAAACATTCTCTTCTTGTTTAAATTACCCGTGGCAGTGTTTAAATTACCCGTAGCGTTATAAAAGATGCGGTAAAGTCTCCCCGTTGATATCTATTAATTTCTGGGCACGCTTAACAACGCTTGCAGATACTGCCTGTATACCATCTCTGATCCTTTTTCCTGAATGCATTGGTAATGTTCTCCTTTAGTTGGTCTAGATTGTGAGGATTATTTGCATAAACTTTTTTGTTTTTTGGAAATTCACCCAAATATAAAAATCACATGATGACAAGTCCGGGGAACGTAAATATGTCGTGAATTCGTATCACTGATCTGTGAGATGTGTGGCATGTGGCTGTTAATTTGAACCTGAGATCATGAATATTGGTCAATAACCTCATAGTCGGTATAGTAATAATGAGAACGAGACAACAGCATATTCTTTTCATTGTTTTGACTCTTGAGTGTGTATCCTTGATATCTTATATGCTTTTATATAGAGTGATGATGTGATTCTTGGTTCATTAACTGTGTATACTTGTGCGGATATATACTTGAGAATTAAAAAAAAAATGAAAAGAATATGCTTTTGTCACATCCCTAGTAATAAGATACAGAATTTTCAAGAGTTTACGACAATTTTAAATGCCTGTACAAAAACAGATTGGAAAATGATCGAAGGCTCCACGTGTATCAATAAACAGACACATCGATTTAATATATTTTGTCACATTAGCACAAATACATATAGATTTGGATTTCAATCTATTTAAACGAAAATAGAATGTTTATGTGTTTCCTTCGACCAATAAAAATGTCGAACTTTAAGGAAATGTGATTGCACGAGGTCACCTCGTGTATGTCAGTGAAAGAGGTAATTTTCTTTTTTAGTCCGCACAGACGTCTTTGATGTTGCCTCTCATCAACAAATGAAATCCGTTCATATCAAGTCTGCTTTTTTGCTTCTCTTTTTTTTATTAATGAAATAGATTCCGTCAGAAACGGCATTAAATCATTTTTTAAATAAAGCTTCATCTCTCCAAAGTAAATAAATAACATAACGAATGGATTAATATAAAAAAATAAATAAATATAATGAATTCTACAAAAAAATACTCATTTGTTTATGTTGTCCCATTTTTAAAACTTGGCGTCTTCGAATATTTAAAATGGATTTTTTTTTCAGATGAAATTAATCATTCATATTGATGACACGAATAGGAAACGTCTGAGCGGGAATTTCATTACACGCATGCGTGATGTGCGTGCGGGCGGGTGGCAGACATTTTGTTCGGTGAACTCTCCGCAGTTAGTTGGTTTTATTGTCGGCCATTTTCATATATTCTCGCTCGAGTATCAAGTTTTAGATTAATCATTAAATGATTTTAATTGGATTCAGGAAATTTGCTCTGTGAAATTGTTATTTAGTCGTGTCGATATTTCCGTGATGACGTAAGCGATAAGTGTGTTTTATTTTTTTATTATTATTTACGTCTTTCGCAAAATGAATCGCGCACAGTCTTTCATATAGACACGTTTCGATGCAAGTCTGGAGAACTGCAAATACCACTAGAGTAATTAAGCGAAAGTTGAATGAATTAGAAAATTAGAAAAAAAGCCTAGCATAGACAAATCACATAATTTCTGGTAAAGGTAACTTACACCACTTCGTAATAATTAAAGTAGTTGATTCATCAGACTATTGGAGGGTATCAAATAGGTGAAATTTGTAAATAAACGACTATATATTATTTTTATTCGAGTTCATTATTTAGATGGGTGCTATTTATTAATTTATTTTATTGCAGACTATTATCGTAATCTATCTTAGATGCTGTTTCACGACGTTTCGGCCAACTATTCCTCTCGCGTCCGTCAGGCGGTAACCGCGACGGGATAGGAACTCCGAATCACCTAACTGAATTCCTAGCAATTACTGCCATCCATAGTTGTTGTCGTCTCACCACGTTTTGGCCAAGTAAGCCTCTAGTCGGCGTTGGGTAGAATTGAATCCGCTATCTTCAGACAATTCTCACCTGGATTTGTGGAGATTCAACATTATCCTCTGCACCACGGGCCTCCAAGGGTGAGCAAGGTTGGATTTTGTGGTCTTAAAAATCCGTGAAAATTTATTATCTAATCTTCCATGATCGGGTCTATTCCGAATGGTATATATATTATTTTTATTTGCATTCGTTATTGCGATGAGTATTATTTAATAATTTATTTTCTTGCGGACTATTATCCTCGTTTTTCTACGATGTTATTTCACAGTAATTACTGAGAATGCAGTTTGGAGATTCGGAGTTCCTATCCCGTCGCGATTACCATCTGACGACGGCCCGAGGTATAGTTGGGCAAAATGTTGGGAAACAACATCTAAGAAAGATGAGGATAAAAGTCCGCAATAAGATAAATTAAACGCACACTTGTTCAACAGTTTTTTCAAGAATACAATAATGACAGAAATTCGGTTGACAAAGTAAGGGTTGGAGAATTAGGTTTCTTAGAATTATAGTAAATGTAATCAAGAGGTAAAATAGACCTGATATATTTTTTTACACAGTGGCCACCACTTATCAAGGCCCGGAAGCCACTCAGGGATAAGGGTTATTGCAAGTACAGTACGTTAGTGTGGAGATTTGATGAAGTGTTTACTTAAGGGGGCGGTTCATTAGGAATTTGTTAACGTTGGACTTGAAGACATCGAAGTTGTAGTCAGAGGGAAGAAGGAAGACGGAACAGAGGTCCACAGGCGTGCGGTTCTAAGAAAGAAGCTTTGTTCATGGAATCCACGTTTTGATTTAGGCACACATAAAGAGTGGGGGAAAATTTTCACAGTGGATTCAGCTTTTCGTGAAAGATTGGCGAGGGGGGACCAGAGATTGGAGTTAAGACGAGTACCTGCCATTGGAATAACGATAAAACAAGGATATGCTCTCAACGTCTCTTCTGTAGGAGAGAGGTTGCAGGGTAGAGAAAAGAGCATCCCCTACTTAGCCACGAAGTCTGTTTTGTACTCTGCCAAGGCAGGATAGGCCGTTTTTAGCAGCTCCTGCCCAGCTATGTAATTGCAACTAAAAGCAATTAAGCCATGTAAGAAACGTGAGAGCGAGAGAAAAAAAGATTGGAATTATCGCATAAAATCTAAATGGATTTCAAAATTACACACCATACAAAATCTATGGCTAGCAAACTGACAGCACGTCAATTAAAGTAGTTGCTTCATCAGACTATTGAAGGGTATAAAATAGGCGAAAACTCCTGGAGAGGCGAGGAGGCTGTAAAAATGTTAAACAATGCTCATAACCAAAAGAGTGTAACACGTCCTAGAAAATAAAAAAAAAACATCTGTTGTCTTATTTTCATCTACAATACATCCAGTAGCCTAGCTGCAGCCAACGATTATAAACATTTCTTTCCTACAGCATACCTAGAAAAAAGAAGTAAACGGATGTGGAAATTGTGCCGACATCGTTGGCTATTTATTAATAAAGGGCACCATCAATGCCGACTGTGAGAAGGTATCAAAGAAAACTGAGCATAGTTTTCATTCATTATCAAAGGCATATGGCAGTATGCTCTTAACGTAGTTGATCCAGTGCCTTTAATTATTTTAGTTGGATGTCTTCAAGTCCAATGTAAACAAATTCCTGATGGACGGCCTCCTTAAGTAAGACACTTTATCAAATCTCCAAGACAAACGTACTGTACAAACAATAACTCTTATCCCCGAGTGGCTTCCGGACTTTGATAAGTGGTGACAACCTTGTAAAAAAAAAAGAAGGTCCATTCGGAAATTAATTAGACGGGCGCTGTACATAGAACATCCAGCAAACAGTTATGGCATTTAACTTATGGATAATAAACAGTTCTTGGCACCCAAATTAGTAGAGTGATCCTTCAAGAAAATATATTTTTTTACAAAGAAGTCATTACTTATCGAGGTCCAGACGCCACTCGAGGATAAGAGTTAATAAGTGTACAGCTGTCAATGGGACAATGTCGTAGTAATTGTTAATATTGAAAATGTGGTAAACAGCTCATTAAGTTTTTGTTTACGTTGGACTTGAAGACGAGGTTATTGTAGTCAGATGGAAAGCGGGCAATCGGAAGGGAGTTCCACAGGCGTGCAGTTCTAAGTAAGAAGCTTTGATTATGGAATCTATGTTTATGTATAGGCACAGAAAAAGCGTAGTGAAAATTATGGATAGTATTTTCAGCTAGACGAGTGTTTCTCGTGAATGTTTGACGAGGGGGCGGGGGAGAATAGATTAGAGCTGAGACGAACACTTACAATGCAAATAACGATAAAACAGAGACACTCTCGCAACGTGTCTTCTGTGGGGAATTGTTGCAGAGAAGAGAAAATGGCATCCCGCTCTAGGCTACGAAGTCTATTTTGAACTCTGTCAAGGCAGGTTTATCTCTTTGCTCTTTTGCCTGACGGTATATCTAGTAAGGAACGCACTCAATAAAAGCAATGAGAACGTTGTTAAAGAGTCAAACACCTGCTATTCATGTGCTTAAGCTGTATGTTAACTCAAACACTGACTTAAGTCAACTTCCGTTCCTTTGAACACACAATCTCTGAGATAGATTGACATTAGATTTGGCCTTGAGAATTTTCACAGGTGCTAAGACGTTTCAAAACATTAAAAACAAATGAATTAAAATGGTAAAATAAACCTGGGCGAAAAAAAAAAAACATACTGGCGAAAGGTTCTGAAGAATACTGCATCATGCCGAACACTGCTGGACAAAATAAATGACAGGAAATTGCGAACTTTGGGACATATGGGCAGATCAGACGTCCTAACAAAATATCTGCTCATTGGAACTACCCCTGGAAAAAGAAAGCATACGAGGCCAAAAACTAGAAAACCATAAATAAGGACCGTCGTGTGTCACAGTTTGATGTCAGTGTGGGAACTTTATACATAATTTCCGCGAGAAAAGGATAATCCGGAAGATTTGCGCAAAGTTTGCCCCAAAGGTGCTCAATCCTTGTCACAAACTATTTAACTAAGATAAATGTCCAGACAGTCCTTCACCGTTTCTATTGGCCAGCATCTTCTTCCTGTGGTATTTGGTTATTTTCTAATCTAAAAGAAAACCTTAGAGGCTACCGTTATGAGACAATTGTGGTATGGGAGCAAAAATTCAATGAAGCCAAGACTAAGCTTGTCTCCTTCAATAATTACAAGAAACCTTCTCAACCACCAAGAGCTTTTTCTAAAAATACATTACCTGAAAGTACTTCTTTCAAACTCCTCACAAGGAACATGAGTTGGAACAGAGATATTGAGAGCACTGCTAGGGCCACTGCGATAAAGGTGGACACTCTCTGCCGTTCTAGAAAGTTACTTACGCCTGAAAGTATCCTGTTCCTCTACAAGACCACCGTTTGATCATGTATTGCGTATTGTTGTCACATTTGGGCTGGTCCACCTGCTAATAGTCTCTCGCTCCTGGAGAAGTTTAAAAAGAGAGTCGCCAACCTGATAGGTCCTGAACTGTCACCAAGCTTCAGCCACTGCCTCACCAGTGGAATGTTTCCTCCCTCTGGTTGTTTTACAAATATTTTCATGGCGGATGCTCTGACGAACTACAAGCTCTTTTACTCCATCGAGGAAATACGCCCGGCAAAGGCGATATGCAGTTAAGTCATATGATTACACAATAGAGATACCTAGATGTGAGAAGGATTTCTAATCTAATAGGTTCTTCCCCAGCACGGCTAGATACCGGAACTCCCTTCCCGCTTCATATTTTCCCAACTATACTGATATGTAGAAGTTCAAGTGTAATGTGAATAGACACGTTGCTGTCGGACTCCCTACATAGTATTCCTGCTACTACGGTCCCCGTGGAGGCAGTGGCTGAAGCTTGGTGACAAATCAGGACTACATCAAAGTTGCATTGTGCCTTTTTTTTTGGGGGGGTGGAAATAGAACAAAAAATATGAGAAGAAGGAAGCTGTGACGAAGATCAGTAACATGCTCACACGACAGGACTTTCATGGTTCCTTCTAGAAATTGGTACAGCAGTACAAGGGCATTGCAGCCGAACGTTATTTTATGTAGGGTCAAGAGTTTCATTTGTGAACTAGAAATATAAACGCCCATACGACAAAAGTCTGGAAACTCATTTAAGGCATCTCTTAAATATAGTTCAAAATTGGCATTTGTTATGAAGTGCAGAGGTTAAACATATTTCATGTCTTATAATATTAAGGAGGTCATGCTGCAATTCGCGTGTAGAGACTAGCCTGGGTGCCTGGCGTTGCCCGGGTGGTTCTAGGTGTGTGCTAAGCAAAACAAAAATGTAGTAGGCAGGCAGGCCCGAACCCGTGACAGAAAGACAGAACATACAGTGGAGGTGTGTGTAACGGTGTTGGTTAAGCAGAAAAATAAAAGTGACAATTGCGAGCGGAAAAAGGTGATAGTAAATAGGCAGGCTGGAATTCGTACCGCGAAGGAGGAATAGAACGTAAAAAAAAACCGTTACGTCTTTGCTGCTGCGTCTATCGCCAAACCTGAAGTGACAGATATTTAAATTAAGGCTAGTCCGTCGAAAAGAGGGGATCACTTTAGAAAATATCGGCGAAGAAAAGGGACCCTTCACCATAGAAAGTGCCTTGTTAAGGGGGAAGGATTAATGTATTAAGCCAATTTTTCGATATTTGTCGTCTGAAGCGACCCGTTTACAAACGATACCGATCCCGTGAAAATCCGTCGCTTATCGAAAGTTTTAGACAGACATACAAACATACATACATAAATACATTTAAACAGGCAGGTGAGCTTTGTATATATTTATAGATAATAAGTCATGGATATTGAATTTGCTTAGGAAATATACAAGTTCTGACCTAAAAGCGGAACACGTACATCAAGTCTATTGCTTAGGTCACTGGAAAAATGGTGGGATCCTTCTACCGCTCCAGAAGATATCTCATTGCTGATACAATTCTCTATCTATATAAAAGCCAAGTACGTGCACATCTGGGAAAGAGCTGCGAAAAACAGCCTATCCTGCCTTGACAGAGTAGAAAATAGACTTCGTGGCTTACTGGGGGATGCCCTTTTCTCTTCCCTGCAACCTCTCTCCCACAGAAGACACGTAGCGAGCCTGTTTTTGTTTTTTCGTTACTTTCATGGCAAGTGCTCGCGTGGGCTTTAATCCCTGGTCCCCCCCCTCGCCGTTCTTTCACGATAAACACCCGTCTAGCTGAAACAACTGTAAAAAATGTACCCATTCTTTAACTGTTCCAAAACCCAAACGTAGATTTCATGAACAGAGCTTCTTTCTTAGAAGTGTACGCCTGTGGAACTCTCTTCCGTTTGCCTTTTTCCGACATGACTACAACTTAGAAGTCTTCAAGTCCAATATAAAGAAATTCCTGAAAAACTTCCCCCTTAAGTAAGACACTTTATCAAATCTCCAATACTAAGGATTACTACGATACTATCCTATTGATTACTGTACACGCAATGCCCCTTATCCCCGAGTGGCTTCCGGGCCTTGATAAGTGGTAACTTCCATGTAATAAAAAAGAGGTTAGTCATCCTCACATAGGTTAACCTGACATGCCACTTTGTCTCCTCTGCTTCATCAATGCTGCTTAAACTCGTCTCCGCGAACTCCAAATAACTTCGCAACGGGCCGCATCTTGCTAGCACGTTCGACATGAGTGATAACAAGAAGGATAAGATAATTTAAAGATAGTTTTATAACAGGAAGGAGGATGGATAAGATAATTATCAGTTAATATTAAATGATACAAAATTCCGTTTCCATAAGACAAATAAATGCTTACGCGTTTGAGTGATATAACCCTGTGTTGTATTTATTAGAAGTGCAGACTTGGCGTCTTCTACAGCAGAAAATACTCTAGGGAGTATGTCACATGCACACGTACTCATCAGCCTGCATATACATATATCCTCGTATTTAGATGCGATTATCTATCTAAATGGAACGCATACATTAAATCCGCTGGAAAAATGGTGGGATCCTTCTATCGATCCAGTAGATATCTCACTTCTGATGCAATTCTCTATCTATATAAGAGCCAGCTACGTCCAAGAAGTAAATACTGTTGCTACATCTTGTCAGGAGTTGCCAGAAAAAGACTAACCCTGCCTTGATAGAGTTCAAAATAGACTTCGTAGCCTCGTAGGGGATTCCTTTTCTTTTCCCTGCGACCTCTTTCTCACAGAAGAGATGTTGCTATTTTGTCTCTGCTTTACCGTTATTTTCATGGCAAGTGCTCGGCTGAGCTCCAAACTATGTTCCCCCCCTTGCCAAACTTCCACAAGAAACAGCCGTCTCGCACAAAAGACTATCAACAACTTTCCTCGCTGTCTATCTGTGCTTAAATCTAAACGTAGATTTCATGAACAAAGCTTCTTTCTTAGAACAGCACGCCTATGGAATAATTGTCTTCTGTTTTCTTGCTTTCCAGCTGACTATACTATGGTTGTCTTCAAGTATAACCTAAACAAGTTTTTGATAATCCGTTGGATATAAGTTAACAAATTTACCGAATTTCCATTACTAACGATTACTATATTGTCCAATTTCTACTATGCACTATTAACCCTTATACTCGCGTGGCCTCTTGGCCTTGATATGTGGCTATGCCTATGTAAAAAATAAATTCTGCCTTTCTCATCATCGATACATCTCGCGGGCGCTTGCGAAGGCATGGAATTCAAAGTCAACTTACGAAAAGTATTGTATTTAATTCTTACTACGTTTGTAAATAATCTGAGTCGTCATTCTTTCGTCTAACCAGAAATCGATCAATGTTTCACTTGATTTGCGAAGGAAACCATATAAGAAACAAAGAAAATACTAATGTAACAGAGCACTAACCCGCGTACGCAGATGCATAAGAAATGCAGTATGACGTCAGAGAAAGAACAAAGTAAAATACTATAAAGAGAACGTGTGAAAGAAAGAAATGAACACGTTCGAGAGCATGTTCGGAAACACGCTCGAGATCACGTCAGAGAAATAAATGACGTTCAGGAGGACAGAAATCAGAGAGAAGAAGCATGATTACATGATAGTCTACATTTATTTGGGAAAGTACTCGGAAATAAAAAAAACAAAATGGGTTTGTTATTACTTGTCTTTTGTTCTATGTCACCTGTTCTGCTTCGAAGTGTGCGTCCAGTGCGTAAACGCGGCTAACGTCACACTAAGTAAAATTCACTGATACAACGGTCGTTCCGAAAGTTGACCGACTATTTTTTTATTCCAAAACTTGAAGAGCTACGCATACATGAGTTGTGACATTAAAACGAGCGATCTTTTGTCCTCAAGAAGTTTTTTCTATCTCTTGTTACTCAGAAACGTTAAAAGTTACGAAGTCAGAAGCGTTGCCATAAAAACGAATGATATTTTGTGCTCAAGAAGTTATTCTTCTACACAGCAGACACAATTTCCACTGCACTTCAAACAAACGCACAAACAACAAACGCTAAATTTTCATTGGTATGCGAAGTGCGCTTGTATATACAGATATCCGTCTAAAAATAGATCCTATTTTTTTAGAACTCTAAACCTTAAAGAGCAACGGTGGGAAAACAGGAAGATTTTGTGCGTTAGTATTTATTTTTTAATTTATAGCGACTTAAGCCCGGAACTCAATAACGCACACCTGCGTATCCGGTAGATATCTCACTTCTGATGCAATTCTCTATCTATATAAGAGCCAGGTACGTCCAAGGACGGAGTACTGTTGCCACATCTGTGCAAGAGCTGCTAGAAAGGCTTTATCCTGCCTCGATAGCGTTCAAAATAGACTTCGTAGCTTAGTAGGGGATGCCCTTTTCTCTTCCCTGCAACCTCTTTCCCACAGAAGACAGGTTGCGAGTTTGTCTCTGCTTTACCGTTATTTTCATGACAAGTGCTCGACTGAGCTCCAATCTATGGCCCCCTCTCACCAAACTTTCACAATAAACACCTATCTAGCAGAAATGCATATATTGTCAAATTTCTACTGTACATTTTTAACCCTTATCCTCGAGTGGTCCCTTAGCCTTGATAAATGGGGATACCCATGTAAAAAAAAACCCTGGCAGGGATTACTATCTGAGAGTAAGATATCGTCAATATATGCAACAGAAGCATTTCATTTCAGGTCATAAATGTATGTATTTGGTCATCATAACAAAGCAATTGTCTTCTAAATTAAATGTCTTCCAATTCCTTCTAGCGGAATAAAAACGCCAAACCTTGCTACAAGTTTAAACTAGGAATACGACTAAGAACCACTTAATACCTCAACCTGATAGCGTCTAGCGGAACAAGAGCATCGTAGTTCTCGGTATTCAAAAAGGTTTCCGTTCGAAATTCCGTACGGATTCCTGGTTTGGAGAGAACGATTCCAAAGTTTATCAATATACACATGAAGTTACACAGATCTGAATCTTGTGAGAATTGATGTTAATGAGAAGAGAAGCATGAATAATCCAAGTAATAGATCGATTGATTTTTAATCAGGGATACTTGCCCGTGTATTTGTATTTCTAAACGTTAACCTAATTGTTCTGGACGTAGTTCGTATAAGATTTTGTTTCCGGACGGCGTATTGTCACCACGAATCAACTTCTGCTTTATAAGATTCCGGTGTCGTATTTCACTTTTTTTTCTTCTGAAATAAACACAAACACCGTAAAATCGAACGATACAGACGCCAGATTTAAATAATTATTACATCTTGAATATTAATTTAAGGCAAACGAAATTCACAATCCTAATTTTCATTTTCCCGTTCAAATGAATTAATAACGACAGATATTTGAATATGGACCATAATCTGATAGCCCTTCGGAAGTTGACTTAATTAAGTATGGTTTCTATTTACATACAAAAGAGGCTACACGATTACATTATACTAAATTATAAAATTAATAAAGGTGTTCATCGATTGCCTAATATTCACGACTTCAAGGCGAAATACTTTTTCCGCCTGTCACGGACAGGGTAAATGCGTTAAATATGACACAATCAAAGAGACACATCAGTTCCTGTTAGATCACCGAGCGTTGAGCCTGGTCAGTAGTTAAATGTGTGACAACTTAGGAATATCAGGTGTTGTATGCCCTCCCCGCTTATCCCGGCATTGTTTCTCGTCGTTATGGATTTCTCCATGCGACTGGACTCAAACGTTACCGATTCAGGATAGGTGGTGTTAGGTTTTCGCAACCCTTGCCTCACAATGAAACCCGGAGCTCTTTTACATTGCTATCTATTGAGTTTTATGACTGAATGGAGGCAGCAGACGACAAGGGAATTTTTTCATGGTTCAAACCGGCATACAATGAACAAACAAAATAAAAACTATAGTTAGTTCTTGATTGTGCGGTGAACAGTGACGTAAAAGCTGTGTAATGAAAAGACAACGAAAAAATAATTAAACACAGAAAGAAATAAAATCGAATCCGAGATTTACCGGTTTCCATTTGGATCACCGCCTGTCATTTGAAAAATATAGGTCTGTAAACTTGTGTGGATCACAACAAAAACCAGCAAATCGCTCTTTTAATTCATTTTCTTCAGTGTTTAAATTTTTTAAATGTTTTAATTGTATACATTCTTCGTCTGGGCGATATTTCATTGTACACTATAGAGTGTATTTCATCCTAAAATATAAAAGTTATAAGATAAAAAAAACATAAGACGAGGCATGGCCATACATATAACGATAGAGCATAAACAGGGTCACGGTGTCTGTTTTGTAGAGAAAAAAATGACCTCAACGGATTTGATTCCGATTTGAACTCTGTTAAGGCAGCATAGGTTCTTAAAACAGTTCCTACACAGATGCGGCAAAAGTTCTCAATCCTGGGACGTACCTAGCAGTTGAACAGGTAGAGGATTGTATCAGCAGTGAGATACCTACTGGAACGTTGAACGATCAAACTCTTTTACCAGTATTCTTGACATCTTCTATTTGTAGAGAACTGGATGGTCCGCTTGTGTAATGTGAATCGCACCTTACATGTTATTTAATGAATGGAAGAGTGATTTTATTAGCAAAGGTCGCATAATGAAGAGGCGAAACATACCAATATATGATAATGAAAAAATGTAGATTCATTTACATAAATATACATGTGTGGAAATAAATATAGAGAAAGTAGGAATAAGAGTTCATTGAGAACAACATATCGTTATTTGATGATAGGCTGGTAGCCAACCAGGGTGCGATACCGTCAAATCTTGACTTGTTTAGAGTACAACGGAAAAGAGATATAAATATACACAGCGGGAAGTCACGTAGCTATGTCGCTCTCTGGTTATTAACATAAAAGGGTGTTCATTGAGTAAGCCTGGACATTTAAATTCCTGCACATGTATGTGTCTTCTATTTTAGATAAACAGTAAACGTCAGCTTTGTTTTAAATGCATTAAAATGAAGATGTTTCATTTCCTACCCCCTATTGCACCGCGATCGAAAATTTTCCATAGACTCAATCAAATAGATCTTTGTCATTTACAGCCTTTAATGTATTATCATGAATGCTAGCGCCCTCTGCATGAATGTATGCGAACACTATAAGAATGATATTTTAGATACCATTGATGAAAATAAGGAAAATATGTTTAATCTATATAATTATAAAACTCAAATAGTCTTGTAACGATGTATGTAACCCACTTTTCAGTTCATGACAACCGGTTGCGCTTGCGAGCATGACCTGCACACTGAAATATTAACGTTATTATTTCGAAATTATTATTTAACCTGGGAAGAGTAGGGTTTAAAATAACTTAAACGTAATACAGAAATGAACGATGTAAAAAAAAGAAAGTATTAACACTTGTTTATTTGGATAATTTAAATACGAAAAAATATTTTCTTTACGTCACAAGTATCACACTCATACATGACTTCCATAGCTAATATAACATACTGACCCAACGGGCCACGTGTAGTCTAGTGTTTTTAATATCAATAAACGTCCATAAGCGTTTCATGAATTGAATTATTTATCTTGTTTACAATATAAACACATTATTTGTTTCATAATTTTATTTAGGTATTTTTAATAAAAATATGTATTTTTAATAAAATATGTATTTAAAAAAATATGTGTTTTTAATAATAATATGTATTTTTAATAAAAATATGGATTTAAAAAAAATATGTATTTAAAAATATATATATGTATTTAAAAAAGATATGTTAAAAGGAAAATTGATAAAAAAACATATTTTAATAAAAAGTCTATGATTTGTGTTTTCATTCAAATTAAGATTTAATTAGCATTTAATTTTGGACAAGTTTCTAAAAAGTAGAACGTGATGATTACAACCAAAATAATATATATATATATATATATATATATATATATATATATATATATATATATATATATATATATAAAGGGTAAAAGGTAAAATTTGTGTTTGTGTGTGTTTGTATGTCTGCAAAAATCTTTCGAAACACGCAACGGGTCCTCACGGGATATGTATCGTTTTTAAGCTGGATGTATTGGACGACAAATACCGAAAATTTGGTAAAAAAAAAAAAAAAAAATTCTTCACCCTCAACTCGGACGTTTTCTACAATAAGAGGTTGCTTTTTTCACCGACATTTTCGCCGACATTATCGCCGACATTTTCGCGGTCATTAACTCCGTTGAATTAATTACGCTTAATTCTAACGCTCTCGACTTCCGGTTGCGCGATGGCGATAGAGGTAAGGTGGAAGTTTTTTTTTTTCTTCCTTCGCGTTACGGGTTTGTGCCATTCTGTCTTCTTACACTTTTTTTTTAAAACAGCTGTCTTTATCTTGGCTGCTTACTGTCGTTTTGCCCCACCCCCGATACTACACATTTTAACAAAATTACCACCCGGGGGTCCTTATTATACATACAGTATTAACAATTGTTTATTTGGATAATTTAAACGCGGAAAAAAAGAAAAGAACAATTGGGACGCTTAAATATTAGCGTTATTATTTCGAAATTATTATTTAAGATGGTAAGAGTTGGATTTAAAATAACTTAAACGTAATGAACGATGTAAAAAAGAAAGGTATATCCAAATTTGAATTTAACTATAATAAGTATTATGGTATATATTCAGTGCACATTTATCTATAAGTATGGCAAAACACTTATAATTAAGTAGCTATAATTTTTTTAAAAATATCAATTATAATAAACACAACCACTCATAGGAATCTAACCATATTTTTTTTTCATTTTAATATACTTTCATAGAAATGTTTCTGTTATGTACCCCCCCCCCCAAAAAAAAAACTATTTTCTTGACGTCACAAGTGTCACGCTCATACATGAATTTCATAGCTAATATTACATAGTGACCCAACGGGTCTCGGGTATTCTAGTATGCAAATATTTTCCTAAACGTCAATTTACACTATTGGAGGATGATCTATCGATTTTAGCTTTGCTAGTATTTTAAAATCAATAAATATTTATTAATTTCTCATTAATACCAGCAATGGAAGATTTTTCCTTTAAAAAAATCAAATAAAAAGACAATTAAAAATCGTTTTGGCATCGGAAAATAGGTACCAATATTTTCGATTCCGATACCCCAAAATTTGTCGATTTTTCCAATTCGCGATTCCGATTCTGATTTATCAGCCCAACACTAGTAAATAACCCCCCCTTCCGCAAGCTCGCCAATCATTTAGATTCCTAGATGCAAGAAAGTATTCTCCTCCAATAGTTTCTTTCCCGGAAATTCCGGGATTTTGCTTTCCAAACTCTATTAGCATGCATAAGTTCAAATGTAATGTGAACAAATATCTTGCTGCTCATCTCCTTTCATACTTTCCCTGCAACTTATGTCCCTGATAGTAGCCTCCTACTTCAAAGTGGCGTCGTTCCTTGTTTTGAGTGAAAAATGAATAACAACAAAACAAATTACTGCAAAACAGTTTTAAAAATATTGTTTGATATATGTTTGCCGTGAGAATGTAAATAGTGTTCTGCTAGGTGTATCAGCATTTTTGTAGGCATTTTTGACACCTCTGACACGAAACTGCGAAAAAAATATTAAAAAAAACTCGTAATTTCTCTTATAAAAGTGGGTTGTTTATTTTCTTTATGGAGTATACTTCCAAAATAAACTATTAAAGTTGTATAAAAACAATAGAAATATTATTTTTTTATTTTCCGAAAAACAGTAATGAAATTAATTGAATTTTACGAGTTCAGTATTTTTCAATTTTTAAACTTAAAACAATCTATCAAAATGTTTCTATTGGTTCTATTTTTACGATATTTTCAGGGTCAATGTGAAATTTTATGCTCTTTCCAATAAACTGAATATAATATTATAGAAAAACTTTTTTTTTAATTCACGCGCCCCCCGATTTTGAAATGTCTATTAAAAAGTAAATAATTAATTTACTCACCAAAGTGTTATATGTCCCAAATTGAAGATAAAAGATCAATAAATAATATAATCAAATTTAAAACAAAAAAATAAGTATTTTTTAGAAATTTACCTGTAAAGTCCGACGTTTAAAACCTCTTTTTTTAACCACGTTGTTTGTTTTTTGTTGTGTTTTTAAATGAAACCTTGGTCCTTGCTCTTTTAATTGAAAAAAATAGGGGTTGAATTACATTTCTCGAGTTATTATAAGCTTGGTTGACAGGGGGTCGAATTAATTCACGTCCCCACCATTTTGAAATATCTATTAAAAAGTAAATAATTAATTTACTCACCAAAGTTTTATATATCACAAATTGAAGATAAAAGATTATAAAGAATATATTCAAATTGAAAACAAAAAAAGGAGTGTTTTTTTTAGAAATTGTCCTGTAAAGTGTAAAGTTTAAAACCTTTTTTTTTAAACCACGTTTTTTTTTAATGAATCCTTGGTATTTGCTCCTTTAATTGAAAAAATAGGGTTTGATTTACATTTTTCGAGTAGTTATAAGATTGGAAAGACAGGGGGTCGAATTATTCAATATTTTCCACAAACTTTCTGACACACCTAGTGTTCTGCTATGCAAAAAATGTTTAGGAAGCACATTAATAAGATATAAAAATGTTTGCACAAACAAGGGTTTCCAAATTCATGTAGATGTTATAACCTTTCTGTTTGTGAAGCCTACACAAGTATAATACACGGAAATACATTAACGGATATTTTCTATATACAGGACAATCGTCTGAGTATATGCGTATGCTTATTCGTATCTTTAAGTCAGTAAAACACCCACAGAAAAGAAAACACTGATATTGATTAATGAAGATGGATGAAGATATCTATATTTCAAATGAAATATTCATTCTTTGGGGATTAACAAGACCAGACGCTGAAAGGAATACTCCGCATTCGAAACATGTTTAATGTTATTTATGTTTTAGAACTAAATACGTAGGTCTGTGAACTCTTCTTCTATTGTCTTTCCTTTCAGAAGTGTGATTAGACTCTCAAGATATATGGAAAAATACTGTTCAAAAGTGATCTATTGGTTGGTTTATGACGATCGCGAAACCAGTTGCCTTGAACATCTTACTATAGAAAAGTTAAGCTGACGTCAAAGCGTGCCAGTTTCATGATATGGTAATTGATTTTTATTACAAGCTAACTGACCTAAGAGTGAACATCGTATTTTAGTATGTGACTTTACAGTTTCTCGTGAGAAAACTAGGTCTTAATAGGCTGCTTGGTTCGATGTGAAAGACGGTTTTAATCGGAATTCAGAGCTAATTCTTTAAACTTAATAGTTAAGCGTCTTCATGTTGAGTTCAATTATATAACAATTAAATAAGCATGCCATGCCGAACCAATTTCAAGAACCACCAACGTGAAAGCACCAAATAATTAACATATATCGAATACTTCATGTTTGATAATCTATATATAATATATTTATTTTTTATTAATATTATTATTATTATCTATATATTAATACGAAAGCGTGTGTGCTATTTTCTGTTTCACGCTTACATCTGGGTAGATTAATGTGTATGTACTTTTGTTTCTAGTCATAATAATTTTAACAAAATCCTTAATGAGTTTTAGTTTCGGTTTCCATTATATCTGATGGTCCATAAGTCATGTTTTTTAATTATAAGTAATTTTATCAAGAATTCTTCAAAAGTTTTGACTTCGGTTTCGAGTTTTACCAGTTAGTATTATTTGTTTTTATAAATAATTTTATCAAGAATACTTCATAAGTTTTGGTTTCGGTTTTGATTATGGCTAAAGGAATCAAGTTCTATCTATATATATACACACACAACCGCACACACATACACACACACATATATATATATTATTTACCCGCAATGCTTCAGGCAAACTACCTACCCCCCTTATATAGTGTGTCCAAAAAGTCACTGAAGAAGTATGAACTTAAATAGTTTCCTTATTCTTCTAAATATCTTCTTATACTTTTAACATTATCTGACTAAGGCATTGCGTGATTTCAAGCAACCCTTGCAACATTCAAGCACTCTTTTTTTTATAAAGAATACTATCATTTTCAGCTTCGCATATTTGTGCTCTTTCTAAAACATTATTCATAACAGATTGCAGAAACTCTGGATTACGATTAAATTCGCTTATTTAGTTCCTGATGTTTCCCCCCAATTTTTGCAAGGTCTGTTTTTTATAACATAATATTTTTCATTAAGATTCGATTTTTTTAATACTTGGTCTATCTTTTAAATGCATATATAGTCGGGTCAAAACAATGTTATCTCCAAATTGACCCCTGGTTTTGGAAAAACAAATTCACAACTTGCGTACGTTGTTCAGTGTTACATTTATTCGTAATTTAGCT
Source organism: Euprymna scolopes (assembly GCF_053919585.1). Taxonomy (NCBI): domain Eukaryota; kingdom Metazoa; phylum Mollusca; class Cephalopoda; order Sepiida; family Sepiolidae; genus Euprymna; species Euprymna scolopes. The sequence goes on along the minus strand of NC_136522.1, from coordinate 57,608,821 downwards.
TTACAATATTATCTGTAAAATATATTAAATGAAGAAAAAATAATTAATGATAAAATGCCAACGATTTTAAACCCTTAAATAGCTTTTTGGGCCACCATATATATATATATATATATATATATATATATATATATATATATATATATATATATATATATATATATACTTCCGCTCCATCATCTAGCATGCTTTGAATCGATCTGTTACGCTTACCATATGAAAAGGGAATTTTTCCGAAATTAATAATGGAATTTGTCGCAGACATAACAAGTAAGACATTTTACCAATACAGCTGAATAAATATATGTATATATAAAATATATGTATGTACTTATTGATTTGTAAATCGCCACTTGTTCTCGTCTTCTCTTACCAACAACGACTACATTTCATTCCTCGCATTGTGACAGCCTTCTAAATCTCTACTATATATATATATATATATATATATATATATATAAAGAGAGAGACACACATATAGTACTGTTTCGCTGTATCACAGCTTATCAGTGCGGCTAGACAGGCAACACCCTAAAACTAGGATGGATACCCGACCGCCCGAACGACAGTCAAGGCTTCTAACCTAAATAAACGGTAGCCGCTGCACGGGTAGTGAATTTACGATGTTTTGACATCGTCCGAATACCTAAGCTCTATTTTGATAGTATATCATGTCTCCTCACTTCTAAAGGAGCATTATAGTCATCCACATACAGTACTGTTTCCCTATATCACAGCTCATCGTATATATATATATATATATATATATATATATATATATATATATATATATATATATACAAGGATGCATATACCCAGATTGGTGTCGCGCAATAAGTTATTTGATAATCACGTAGGATCTCTGCAGTCCTGATCAACAGTTTACCTTACTCTTAGAATACAAGTCTTCTTGCAGTTGTTGATTGAGTGCATATTTTGCATCAATTAATGCAATCAGCTATATCAATTAGTTTTAATCGTTCTACAGAAGCAATTTGCAATAAAAATAACTCACTACGTATGTAATACATGAGCTTACTTATTCTGGGTCCTTAAAATGAATTCTGTACTCATCAGAAAAATAAATTTGTTTAGCGCGAATATGCACTGAGCCTGGTAAACTCCTCAGTTGTGAGGAAAGTGGTTTGCTCTGTTGGAACAGGGTTGGCCTTGTGTAAAGATTGAAAACAGATCAAAACAGAGTTAATATATGTAAGGAATACGAGAGAAGCCATTATATATATATATATATATATATATATTTAGTTATGTGATCGATAATTTAAAAATCAAATTATAATTAAATTAAAAATCCGTTTCAGTAGAAGGAACAACCAAAAAATCAATTATTTGTACGATCGTTTCGGAAAACAGTGTTTTATTGTGGTAGACATCAAGTTACGGACAATAATTATTACATATAGTTTTTTATTAAACAAGGTTTCCTCATCAGCAAATATTGGAAAGGGTTTTTATTAAATGTAAAAGACACCATACATAAACCGAGCATTAAAGTAAGGCAGATGTATCTGGAAAAATTAAAATAAAGGTATGGATTTAAAACTTGATAAGAAAATGAATATAGGTAAGGAATAGAAATAAAATAGAGTAAAATTATAAATATAAATTTGGTTTTAGTACAATATTATACATACATACATACATGCATACACAAATATATACATGCATATATATGAAAAAGTATACACATATATATATACATATACATAGATATACATATATATATACATAAAAACATACGTACAAATATTTACCGTTTAATTTTTCGCCTTTTGAAATCAGAAACTATGGGTAACGTACTCATATAGATGCTTGCTATAGCTTTTCAGCTTATGAAATGATAAATTTTCAAAAAGGACGCTTGTGTAATAATTTATTTCCGTTAACGTACTTTTGATTAAAGGACGCTAAGTTTTAAAATTCGAAAGAAATTGGAGGATAATGTTATTTGCATGATTAAATAATGTAAGGGAGATAATTAGGCATATTTTTTTAATTAAAGAATGTAAGGGAGATAATTAGTCTAACTTTATTTATTACAGAATAATAATAAAAATTGTAATCTATTTTTACTAATAAGTAATTTTTAATGATTTAAGGTGGTTAATATTTATTAAATTTAAAACAACGTTTATGACTGCATGTGAATATTAGTTCCTCTTTTGCATTTAATAGGGTGGTTGTATTTTTTATATCTTCATATTTCAAAATTTTTAGGGTCTCTTTTGTACATAGTGCACAGAATTTATCTACTGGTGTATATGGGTTGCAAGATTCAATTACTTGCCATCTCAACTTGAAAGGAATATTGTTATTCGTGAGTTGCCAAATATACTTGGATAGAGTAGTTTGGTTTGACAGAGTGTTATTTTTAAAAGAATATTTGTGCGTTGAAATTTTATGTTTTATTAGGCCAGATGTGGAACCAAATATATTGCCTCTTGTTTTTTGTGATTATTTTCGGTTAGGTCTGGTGCTGGATTATTATATGGTGGGTTGGTTTGTAATTGATCGGTAGATTGGTTAAAGTTGGTTTCATTATTATATCTGGTGGTTAAGTTATGGCTGTTAATAGATTCATGTAGATTTGGGGTTTTTGATACTGTGCAGCTATAGATTACATTTTTAATTTTACATGAGCCTTGTAGGGGACATTTATATTTTCTTCTACAGTTACAGTCTGCTATATTTTGTATAGTTGTATTTGTAGCTTATTAATTTTCTTGCTATTAGAATTAATTATTTTTGATTAAGGTTAGGCATAGTAGAGTAAGCGACTTTGATTGTGTTCTTATTGAAAATTTTATTATATCTCTGGGGGGCTTTAAAGTTCCTATCTAATATTTTAAAAAATTCACTGGCTATGTTTGTCTCTAGGTTTTTGGAATATGGAGGGTTGTACCATAGGGTCTCCTTATGTATATTCTTACGTTTAAGGGTTTTGGTGTGTTGCTTATTTGTATTATTATCTAATATTTGTGGTTTGGTTTTATCTTTTTTTGTCTCTTGGTCATTTTTCTTTACTCGTATACGGGAAGACATTGCCATATTATATGTTCTTACGCTCTTAATAGGTTTATTTTCTATGCAGTTTATGTTTCTATCATTTATTTTTCTGAATTTAATTTGTGGAATTGTATCCCGAGTTTTTAAGGGCTTCATTGAATTATTATTCATTTTTGATAAATATTGATTTATATATATATATATATATATATATATATATATATATATATATATATATATATATTTCTGTAGGCATATATTTTTGTATGATATATACCAATCCTTATTTAAGAAGCTCAATGTAATTTGAGAGCAATATAGAAAATAAATAGCATCAAGTTATATTCCAAAATTCATGCTCTTGATCATCTTTTAATGTATTCCTTTAATTCAGTTGACTTATACAATTCTTGACAGCATCTGTTTCATAGCGCAAAATCAATCACTTAATTATTATATCAATCAGTGAATCTATTATGCCCTTAACCAATCAGAAGAAATAGCAATAATCAATCCTACAAAAGGAAATTAAGTGTAATTTGACATGATAAAAATCCGAAAATTGGAAGAGAAACTGCATACACCTTTTTATTTTTAAATTTCGCCATTTTTACTATTTTTAATCCAAATTATAATATATTAAAATTTCGGTAATGTTCATCTCTATATAAATAAAATGAACTCATTTTTCCCGTCTGATTTTGACTTTAATAGGATTAAAAATCAAGATATTTCATGCAAATATAATATGCACAAACGGCAGAACAATATATGAGGTGTGTTATAGGCTTGTTATTTCTAAAATTCCTCGATAATCTTAGATTTCTATACTTTTCCTGCTGAGAAGTTACGGCCAAAACCGGTTAAGATCAATGAAAGTGGTAAAATATTTTCTCTAATAAATTCCTCCTCCACCTGCCACCACTTAACACCGTTTGGGGATCGTTCACAAGGAACAGTTGAGAAGAGAACACCGGTTTAGCTTCGTAGTTCTTTCATGTGAAGTTATTTAAAATCACTAAACTAAGCTGCAGTGCTCTGTGGCGTGGTGGTTAGCGTGCTGGACAATTCACATTATATTTTCACGTTCGCGCCGACCTACCGTCGTCGTTTTTTTTCTTCCTAAACAACTGGAATGGACTTTTCTTGGTGGCCGAACTGTTAACGTTGCAGATGTTTTTGTTTTTTTTCACACTTTATTTTCCTACTTTTACTCATAACTCCGGGTTGATCCTTCCTACTTACCTACCATAACATTTTTTAACCCCCCCCCGTCCCGGAAACAAACACTCGGGCAACGCCGGGTACCCCCGGTAGTTTACGAATAAAATCCAATGCAAAGTTAATTGACTCAATTGTTTAGGATTATTCTTCATTATTAGCAGTTTCCATAATCGATCATGCTTACTATATTTTCGCAAAAATCAAGACCAAATATAAAATGAGAACATCATTTTTTATTTTGTTTTGTTATGCATCGCCATTGTTCTATACACACTTGGAAAATTTCGAACATCATATCATTAAAATGTTCCAATATAACTAGTCTTCAGACAACAAAATACACTATTTATACATATATTGATACATTCATAATCTCTATGTTTGATACAGGGTGACCAAAAAAATAACAAAAGTATATATATATATATATATGTGTGTGTGTGTGTGTGTGTGTGTGTGTGTGTGTGTGTGTGTATACAGGGTGACCCCAATAAAACAAAAGCTAAATACAGGTCATCTAGAACATATGCTGTAGAACGGAGAAAATGTGTTTTGATGTGATGTTTTGAATATAATAAACTAGTTATGGCCAAAGTTTAATCTCATTCGGACAAACTACTAAGAAACGGGACCTAATTAGTGTTGGGACCCGTTTTTTCCGGTCACTTTGTATAACAAATATATGGACTTACCTCTCTAACGCTGCTATACTTACTTTTTATATTTTATTTATTCAACATCTTTCGAATTTAGTCGTCGCCCCTTTTTCGTCTTCATACTTGTTTTAAATGATGTTTCAATCAATTACCAGTTTTAATATAAATGCAATCTTTTCAAAGTTTTATTTTATTTTATAAGTGTTTTTGCCGATATATTTATGTAATTTATTTATTTCCTACGTACATATCGACACCTTCAAATTCTTGTTTAAATTTGGACGTTTCACTCTATCTTAATTAATCTACGATGGTTTCGAATAATCCTTGTTTACATATTGCGATCTATTAATTTATTTTGTTTAACATGTTTTTTTAGAGGTAATTATAATTATATCGTTAATTTTAAATTTTAAATTGTCTTTTTCATTTCTTGTCATTATCTAAATAATTTATTTAATATTTGAATTATCCTCTCCATTATCGTTCGTAATATCTTTACGTTATGAACGAGATAAAACTGTTATTCCAATTATATAAAGTCATCGAAGGTCTATGCATTCATATCTAATATGTTAGCTTTAGCATATATAAATAACGTTTGTTCAATTATTGCGATCTACTAATGTATTTTGTTTGACATGTTTTTTAGAGGTAACTGGAATTATATCGTTAATTTTAAATTTTTAAATGTCTTTTTATTTCTGGTCATTGTCGAAATAATTTATTTAATTTTTGGATTGTCCTCTCCGTTATCGTTCGTAATATCTTTACGTTATGAACGAGATAAAACTATTATGTCAATTGTATAAATTCATCGAAATTCCATGCATTCATATCTAATATGTAAGCTTTAGTATATATAAATCATGTTTGTTTAATCATAGTCTTATAGTTCTAACCATATCTTCTTTATAACAATTTCATTACACGTTCTTCGTCTTCCTCAACTTTATGTTTTGATGAAATTTATTGTAATCCATTCTGATCTGTCTATCTACATATGCTGCTTAATAATTGTTAGATGTTTTTCATCTGGTTTTATTGAAATTACTCCGGTGTTGTTTTAATACTTATAACGATCATTGAAATTAAAATCGCTTCTATTTCTCCTATTTAAGTTTAATTATTTTATTTTCTATAAGTAAAGTTAATGATGTAATAATTTATTTACTTATTTTATCATTTTAACTTGTACTATAAAATTTAACTCTCACTTTAAACACTTACCTTTCACACTCAACACTTCCCTTTTTAAATGTATTTTTATAAGTTTTTTACGTGTGACAACAGGAGTTTTGCTATTAAGACAGCCTTGTATAACATCTAACTTTTTGTTGAAAATGTTGCCTTTGGAAATCATTATGTGTTATGCCTCAAAAAACATAGATTACATTTTTGTGATTTACTCTGTTTAAACTTTATCTACTACTTACAGTCTTAATTCAAATTCTTTTCATTTTTACGCATTTCCCTAGCCCAGTCACGTATTTAAATTTTGTTATTCTATCTTTATTTTCCTCTATTTTCATCTCGATTTGGTTTATTACCTGGCCCATTTTAAAGAGTGCAACGTGATTTCGGTATCTGTCGTTAAACACATCCGATTCTGTTTAGTTTAATTTTTTATACGTATCCACCTTAACTTACTATTTGTATATAGTTTTAGAAATTAAGCAATTGCACCCTAATGGGCATTCGTTAGGTATTCTACAGTTGCATTTACTCTCCAAGTTTTGTTAATCTGATGCAGTGCTATTATTATTCACAGATTTTTTCTAGAACACATTATAGTAATACCTAGATTGGCAGCGGTTGAAAATAAAAAAAATAACTGTGTTCTTATGTATTTTACTTAATCTACTATTTTAAGGGGAATTTCTTGTCAATTATTTTGTACAACTTTTTTCAAGATATTGTTGTGTATATGTTTACTGAAAAAACTATACTTTGAAATATATCAATTTTCGAAGTGAACTTTTACGACCTTTTAAATTAATGCATGAAAATTAAATTTAAATTGATCTGAAAATTAATTGAATTTATTTTATGTTATGTACATGTTTTTGCGCTTTAATAAATAGTTGAGAATTTTATATTTGATTAATTTCCAAATCTCTATCTCTACCATTTGATCAATGAATTGTGTCTAATGTCTGTGAGTGCGTTCTCTATGAGCTCTAAAACGGCCATGCCGATTTTTAAAAAAAAATCCACACAAAGTTATGTGTCTGCACGTGTTCTAAGAATTCTTCGATGATTATCGAAAATCGATAATTGAAAAAAAACAAAAAAAATATGTCTGGTGTATGAAATCAAAAGTAGATTATTTTCTATGACAGGGTCGCGTCCGAAATGAATGTTTCGTTTAGAGCACACTTTTACAATTATACTTGATTTTTACATTTTAAACTTGAATCCAAGACATTATAACAAGTAGAAAACGGGCATTTAACATCAACAGTGCATTTTTTGATATGGCAGAGGCGCATTAGAAATAAATGTTTCTCTTTAGAGCACAATTGATGCATGGTACTTGGTTTTTGATTTTAAACTTTGATTTTTATATATGATTTTTTTTTTAATCAACTGTATGTTCTCTATAGTGCAATGTGTTAATAACTTAACCAAGGCGTGAAAAATGTGCATCTTTTTTCTGGCACACTGCGATGGCTCCAGGAATAGAGATAAGAATCATTCGATTTGACTGTAAAATGGGTTGGTTGGTTGGTTGTTTTTGTTTTACGGAATATCAACCCTTTTCGGGTTATTTAATGCCGAATCCAAAGATTTTGAAGAAAATTTTTTTAATAGAATATATTTGTTGTTTTCACGTCGGTTTCTATTTAACTCATAGTTGGGACCCTAACAGGTACTACCATTCCGGGTCAGAGTGGACCTGGGAGCAATAGTAATTCAAGGGTGGCTTCAAGCTCCCCAAAGCCCAGAAGCTGGTGCCTCACCACTGGATATAGTTTAAGGTCATATCCAGGACCCCCATTGAGGGACTTTTACCTTCTGCAGGGAGGCAGTCGGCGTATTCTAATGCCCCACCGACAGGGCCTGTAAAATGGCTGATACCACTGAGTTTGATGACTATAAAATATAGGAGAGTGAAACTTTGGTTGATTCTTATTACATCCCTGCCAACGTAGGGTTTCCTTGTTAGTAATATATAATATTAAGTAAAGGAAAACATAAAGTTTAAATCAGCCACACTCTAGAAGCACTGTTTATGGGATTAAATCCAATAATATAGAATAATATATAACGAATGTCAGTTGTCTATTGGTATACTTGTTTTTTTTCTGTAATGTTAGAAAGTGTATTGTTTATTAGTCTCTCTCCCTTTTTATATAAATACATTCTCTTTAATTAAACATTGAAGAATTCAACAATGTCGTGTTGTGCTTTTCATATGTAAAGAATTCGGCAACCACTAGACAAATACGGAAACACGTAAAATAATCCATTTGATTTCATTGATAAGAACATAAACTTTGTACTGACCGAGTATCAATTTTATTGTCTTTATGCCTTATTCACTCAGCTTTTGTGTAAATAATCCCTCGTCATCGTCCGATCGATGACGAAATATATAGAGTTTTTCTAAATCTGTGGGTTGCTAGAGAAACTTTAATTGTATTTGCATTATTAATGATAGATACTAACTTTACTCGTGTGTGCATTATTTTGTTATTGGACATTTTGTTATTGGACATTTTGTTATTGGACATTTTGTTATTCACTTCCAAATGTTGTGTAAAAATAGAACACGTTCGATTTGAATAATTCAAAAATGAAATCCAAAATGATGTTCATTAATTTCAATATATTAACAGGAAGATGTTTCGTATGTCTTTATGAAACTAATTAAATTTATCTAAGCAAAAATATAGAAGCTTGATTATAAATTGTGGGTCATGCCAGATTTAACATTCTCTGTTGACATTTTGTCCCCGAAGAAAATAATCTGTGTTTCTTATCACTAGTCTTGTTACTTGCGAATCAAATTCATATTTAAATAAAGAAAAGCATGTTTGTAGATACAAACGCGAATCAAATTTATAGGAAAAGCAAGACATTATGTTCATAACCACAGAAATATATAATGAGTGAAATTATGTTTAAAGACGAAAAAGTATAATCAGGTTATAGGAAGAAAGAATAGCTAAATTTATTAGCAGTAAACAGACCTAAGTTTATAAGCAGAAAATCTTATCGAGATTATAGGTAGACAATATAGTAAACATTCTCTACAGAAAAAAATATCATTCTATAAGAAAAAAAGCAAACCAAGTTTATGGGCTGAAGACGAATAAATTTTATAATCAGAGATCGATTCGAGCTTTTAAACTAAGAACTCAATAATGTTAATATGCAGAAAAAGTACATTTTTACAAGCAGAAAAATTTATAGGTAGAAAAGCAGTAAACATATCCCCACGATAGGTTACAACTACTAGTTCAAACATATATAGTTTGTTCTCAATAATATGTTTCACATTATTTTAACATTACATATATATTTCATACCATATGCTCGATTGAGCTGTACCAACTTTTTTGATTAACATTTTCACCCTAAATAAGACACATTGCTAAGTTGATTAGGGGGCTACTATCAGGAACCTATGCTACAGGGGTATCTTGTAGGGAGTTGGGTAGTAAGTTGTATGTTCACGTTACACTTGAAATTCTGCATTTCAATATAGTTGGGGAAGCAGGAACCCGGAAGGAAATTCTAAAGTGTAGCAATTCTGTGGAGGTAACTACTTGAGTAAAAACTCTTTTACATCTAGAGATCTCTAATGTGTATGGGGTAGGATTTAGTTGCATGTCGGTGTTGTCAAGCGTATTTCGGCGAGGGGGTACAAGTGCTTGCAGTTCGTCGAAACATTCACCATTAAAATACTTGTAGAACAGACAGAGAGATGGAGCATTTCGTCGATAGGACAGACGCTGAAGCTTAGATTACAGTTCAGGACCTATCAGGTTGGCGACTCTCTTTTGAACCTTGTTCAGGAGGGAGAGACTAGTAGCAGATGCACCAGCCTAAATATGACAATACTCCATACGTGGGCGATATAGGGCCTTATAGAGGATACTTTCCGGCGTTAGTAGCCTTCTAGAACGGTAGAGAGAGCCTACCTTTTTCGCAGCGGTCCTGACAATGCTCTCGATGTAATTGTTCCAGCTGATGTTTCCTATGAAAGTTAGGGCGAGGAGTTTAAAAGAAATAGTTTCAGATACAGAGTTTTTGGTCATTGCTATTTGTGGTAGAGAAGGGTTGTTGTAATTATTGAAGGACACAAGTTTAGTCTTGGCACATTGAATGTGACCGTCTATGTTTGTCCCCATTCTACTACAGATTGAAAATCCTCTCTAGTGTTTCTGCCATTTCATTAGATATGTGTTCATTTATTTTCCTGTCGTGCCTGTTATAGATCGTGGTGTCATCAGCATATATACCCATTTCTGAGGCAATTTTGTCAGTTTAATTTATAAATTAATTGAATGATTGGCATGTTTTTCTACTCCAAATAAATCGAGGATAGGTCATTAACGATCATTTCGCTGCAACAAAGGGTCCTTGCTTTGGATTGGTCTAGATGGGCAGGCTTTTTAGTTTTATTTGTTTTCATTAATAAAAATATAATATCTTGTTTGCTGTCAGTGACGGCGTCATTATTTATTTCCTATGAAGCTTTGGATTAGGTATGAAGAGCCTAATTTGCTCCAACCATATCTCATCTTATTCCAGACTCGAGCAACTTCTTCCAGGTGTTTGATACAGATTTAATCCATGTTGTATTATTGATTTAAATGAAGTAAAAACCCGTCGAAAATGTTGCATGTTGGTTACTTTAATAAAAAATTCGCAGTAATGTTATTGCTATATATCATGAGATGACTGACTAATCTTAATAATTTTATGCTCAAATGAACAGTGACAGTTGAAAATGGAATGCACCATATTTAAGCCTGATTGTCATAGCTGGTAAATTTAAAAAAAAAATGCAATCTGAACGTGAGGGCACTTTAGAAGAAGGAGGTGCAATACAATTTTGTTTTAAACTTGGAAAAATACCACGATACCGTATGGAATGCTTAAGACTGCTTTTGCATTATATTGCCTGGATTTAGAATCAGGTTTGGAGTGGTAAAAAGATTCAAGGAAGAAAGGAAGTATAGAAGAGATAATAAGAGATATGAGGGGGTGTTATGTAGTCCGGGTTCCATATAAAGGAAATGACGGGTAGTTCATATTTAAGGATGACGGGGACATATTGGGGCACATATATAACGGGTACATTTATAATGTTGGTAACGATTCTGATCGTGAGATAGAGAAGACATTCATATATCAGTTCTTCTAACACATCTTGGAGAAGGAGAGGCATTTCTTGTGATGGAGCAGATGGGACACATATCGTGGAAGGGTTTACAATGTTCATTATAATATGATAAACAAAATTACCTTTTCTGTTGTAACTGAATGACGACAGGAGACAGCACTTACAAAACATAGTGGTGATTGTTTTGTTCATCTGATCGGGCAGTCGATGACGTCAGGAATTCACTTGTATCTACAGGTTTAATCTTCTACCCTTTCGCTTCCAAGGGATTAACTGACCACTGACTGCCAACTCACTGACTCTCAACTCTCTCTCTCTCTCTCTCTCTCTCTCTCTCTCTCTCTCTCTCTCTCTGACTAGTACTCTGACTAAAATTCGAACTCCATATATAATCTATATGGAGAATTTTCCTTTGTCTATGGCGTCAGAAGTGTGCTTTTCAAGCGTGTCTAATTTCAATCGGTTGTTTGTCCAGACACACTTCTGCAAACAAAAGAACCCTCTCCTAAGCTATTTTTTAACCTAAAAATATATTTTTAATTTTTATTGTTCATTCCTTTAATGACATATTTAATATTCAGATTTCTAAAAGAATTAAAAACAGACTTAATTTCTCACATTCCATTTCTTAACTTTGCTTACAAGGGTTCGATTCTAGGCTTATCCTAATCTCATTTTCACTTATCTAATATACTTCTTATTTACATGGAAAGGGGACAGCCCTTGCCATCTAACAGGAGTAATGAGGTCAGAGCAGTATATTTCATTTACGAAATAAAGAATTCCATGGATAAAGATTTTTTGTGTCAATAAACACAAGAAATGTACAGTTTGATGTCAGTGTAGGTGTAATGCTATACCCTTTAAACTGTGATCATAGCGTAGTATCTTTTAACTGTGACAAGCGGGAGCAATATTCAAAACATTATTATTATTGTTATTTTATTCTTGTTAATTGATTTGAACGACGGGTGGTCGCTGGATCAGTTATTATGATTAGAAGAATAAACAATTAAATTACGAAAGAAATGATTGACATGTGAATCGCAAAAAGAATGTGAAAATAGAAAATATATGTAAACATTATTTTGGGTTTTTGAATAAACAAATAACTAGGTGGATTAGATTCGTATGATACACGTAATTATGTGACGTAAGAGAACACGCGATGTAGTTAGTTTAGGAGAGATTCAGGGAGTTGAGGATTGACCCCCAGAGCAGACAGACATCTGGACAAGAGTGGACAGACAGCTAGGAATTGTAAACCCAATTATTTGCGAGAAACTAAACGTGAGGACGATTTACGCAAAGTTTATCTGAAGTGTAAGAAACAGTAGCCGATAAAAGGTACATATGCAAATTAGAAAGTGTGCCTGACATGAAAATAGACACCGCGTGGTCGGAAGAGAAAAAAGTGCTATTTAAAGAGATAGACTTAGACTTGCAAACTAGAAACCGAGGAATAGCTTTCTACGGCAGATGTGCAGTGGAGAAGAAAGAGAACTTTGACCGGGGTAGACGGATATGTGACAGTGAGAAACGTCTAAACTGGCGTCGGAACGGGGAGACAGAAAAAAGGTAGTCGAGCTGGTTCTGTTTACTTTTGTTTCTTTCTTTTCGACGTCGGATCCAAGAGAGGTTTGAACTGTAACAAACACTGTTTTAGCGTAAGGGTCATGTTAAAATAACAAGCATAATGCGTTTAATTTAATATTACCACATTTCTTTTTATTTTACCAATGCTCCATTTTTGAATGCAAATGATTAGATTCAATAGATATTGTGAATAAAATAATATATGAAAAAATTGAATATCACTATTTACGTGGATGTATTTATTTGCTTTTGTTTTGCAATAGGTTTTGAATGAATTCAATTATTCAATTATTTTGACTAAATTCAGCCACGTGACGACGAAACACCTGTCAATGTATATGTTTATTTTAAAACCTATATACATGCCGCTGATCATTTTGAGGTACCAAATTGGTATAAGGGAAAAATGTCCCCAACTCGCATTTAGGAAAAAATGCGCTTTCGTAGAAATAATTGAATTCATTCAAAGCGTATCGCAAAATCCAAAATAAATAAATACATCTACGTAAATAGCGATATATCCGAACGGTCATACGAGATGGTCCAGAGGTAAGGAATTAAGCTTCTTACTATGGTGTCCCGATTTCGAATCTCGCCAGATTCAGCCACTCTGATGAATCGTAGAGAGATGAAACACGCGTTAGTGTATTATTTTATTTAAAAAAAAAAACAATATACACGCCACTCATCATTTTTGGGTACCAAATTGGTAAAAATTGAAATTATTCTCAACTCGCATTTAGATTTTTAAAAAAATGCTGATTAGTCGTAGAAACGAAACACGTGTCAGTGGATAATTTTATTTTAAAAACATTATATATATATATATATATATATATATATATATATATATATATATATATATATATATATATATAACTTCTCCTGTCATCCCTTTTTCAAAAGATAGAATCGCCTGATCGTTGAAAACAAGATTCAAGCATTCAAGCATATACCATAGGAAAGTCGACAGAGTTTCCTAATTATATAGATTACAAAAAAAAATACTACAATAGAGATTCCATATATTTAATAGCGTCCCGCACGTCTGGAATAACGTAAATCACTTGCAAATAGTAGAAAAACAAATCATTTTGCATTAAAGCAAAAACTTCTTTTACATCATTTTCAATTGTCTGTCAGTTTGAGGGGCGAGATAGTTTCTTTAAAATGTGGGTCAAACTCATAATAACACACGTTCGACATCTTTTAATGTCAAGAAGAATCTTATGCGAAATAAACTAAATACAAATGCAAAAAAAAAACAACAAAAACGCATATCTTTAGCATATGCCCATTGCATCTGTGCCTTCAGCATATAAGCAGTCATATTCTTATTTCAAACTGAAGTGTGCCAGATCTACTCATGAGCGTAAAAAGCCGAAGAAACTATTTTACAGGCGAGCGAAAATGTATTCTAACATTTTTTCAATACTATTATGTTACATTATAAACGATGCATGCGGTGCTACTGTGAAAGAAATTGAATTTCTACAGATCAGCGAGATCGAGTAATATGCAGATAAGTATAGTCCTGTTATATGCATTTTTTACATACATACATACATACAAAAATACATATACATATATATATATATATATATATATATATATATATATAACTATGGTAGATCCACTTAGATGTTATTTTGAATCTTGACGTTTCAGACAAACACCACACAGCCCCCCTATATATATATATATATATATATATATATACATATATTTTATATACATATATATATATACTTCAATAGCAATAATATCTATATATGCACATACTCTTAAATGTATACTACATGCACACGCCCCCCATATATATATATATATATATATATATATATATATATATATATATATATATATATATATATGGGTGTGTGTGTATATTTATATATATATATATATATATATATAATGAAAATTACAATTGAATTTACGAAAATGATCTAAGATGGTAAAATTAAAGTAAATTATAAATATTAAAGAATTAATATTTATAAAATTATCTCAGCCAGATATAAAAGCTCGATAAAACCAAATAGGAAATAGTGCGTATAATATGAGCAAACAGTTAATGAAATATGTTAAAAACACTTTGAAATGAGTTAAAAACATATTTAATCTGAAAAGGAAACAGTAGTTATGTCTCGGAAGTAGAGTGAAAAGCACATCTTATTTTTCTTTTATTAATATTTTTTTCCTTGTACACATTTCTGTGAATTATTCCATGGATTTCTGCCTTTGGATTATTATGGACCATTTTATTCCAATTACGCGATTTCCTTGGATTTTACTTGTACAAATAGAATTTTTTTTTAACTTTCTTGAAGTTTTACATTTGGATTTTACAGTCACTGGATTTTTTATCTTCCACCAAACTATCCATTCGTGTGTAATCACCTTTTTCTTGACCATATTCCCTCTGCTTAACTTATTTTGTTTTCAAGTAAGATCTTTGACTTACTTGTTGTTTCATCAAATACTTCTGCATGCAAAATCTGATCCCGCATTTTGCTAATTCTTACCCTCTGATGAGAAGGGGAGTATTTCTTCGAAACTCCGCGGATTAAGGACTATCCATTTATCTAGTGCTTCCTTTTCAGATTAAATATGTTTTACTCATTTCAAAGTGTTTTTAACATATTTCCTTAACTGTTTGCTCATATATATATATATATATATACATATACATACATATATATATATATACATATATATATATATGTGTGTGTGTGTGTGTGTGTGGCGCTCAAAAGTTGTTGTTCGCCATATTCTACTCAAGCGCTTTCTATCGGTGCATACGATTATTACCAACAATCGCTACTGATGTTAATCGGATGCACCGAAAGAAAGCGCTTGAGAAGAATCTGACTAAACAACAACTTTTCGGCGCCATTCTATACAGAATGTCAGCTGAAATAAGAAAACCGTGCGGCGAATGGAAAAGATATCCAGACAAATCGAGAAAAAAGACTAACTCTGTTGCGTTCAATCAGACTTGCTTGAATATATATATATATATATATATATATATATATATATATATATATATATATATATATACATATTTCAGAATGTGTGGGAGAATATATAATTATTTCCACTGCTAGACACATTGCAGCCAGCAAGAGCAACGAAACCTAACAAAGCGGAAATCCAAGACTCGAGTTTCGCCCTCATTTAGGCTAATCAGTTAGACACATCCTGTGTGTGGCGTGTTTGCTCGGTTAGTAGACTGCTTGCCTCGCATGCGAGAGGCTCGGGTTTCAAATCCTGGGTTCGGATGGATCTAACTGATGAGCCCAAATGAGGTCGAAACTTGATAAATAATTCTTGGATTGAATCATTTTCTAATAAAATGTATACTCCTTTACTAATGATGTACGAATTATAGGTATTTCTATATTGCAAGTATTAAAAAGACGTCAATTATAAAGTATCTACCGATTTTTGCATTTTAAATATTTTATAATCATATGATTTAATCAGGCTGTATTAAAGCCGGTATTTATTATTGTCACGGGATTAAAAATTATATATTGCCATTTAGGATATCGGAAATCAGTCAGTGCAAATTTTAGAATCTCGTACAGTAAGAGCAATCGCTAAAATATATTGATTGCAGTCACGTAATAGACTATATTGGTTGGTTTGGTTTTTGTTGTAAGGAATATCAACCCTTTTCAGGTTATTTAATGCCGAATCCAGTGATTCGGAAGAAAACATATTTAATAGAGTATATTTGTTTTCTTTTTCAAGTCGGTTTCTGTCTAACCCATAGATGGGACCCTAACAGGTACTACCACTCCGGGTCAGAGTGGACCTGGGAGTAATAGAAATACATGGGTGGGTCTACAATCCCCAAAACCTGCAAGTTGGGTCCTCACCATCGGATATAGTTTAAGGTCATATCCAGGACCGTAATAGACAAAAGCGATAGTCACTACGTGGTCACTCCAACCTGGACGAATCCAAAAAAAAAATCGGAGCCTATTTTCTAATTAGGTTTCAGACCATAGGTATTTGCATGAGATTTTAAAATTTATCCTTGTTAGTAGTTTAAATTAATTTGTATACAGTTGGGCATAGGTTAGCTAGTAGCGGTAAAACAACCCTCGCTTTGTTTATTCAACTGGTCGTCAGGAAAATATTGAGGGATTACGTTAGAACAACAATAATGCGGTTAATATGCTGATTGAACAAGCGGATGTGACATCACACAGGATCAAGGCAAGGGATATCATTTTTGATTCTGAAAAGACTTAATTTGGATTTGATGCAACATGCTTTTTTTTTGTTGTTTTATTTCACTCAGGTTCATTCCTTAAAAGGTATATCTCAACTTGGGCGTAAAGAGCTACTATTAAAACTATGCTTAAAAAGATTAACAAGATGCAAGATTTCGTTCTATTTAAACATCTGCGTATCAGTACAGCCAGAGAGTCAGGTAGCAGGGAGGGATTTGCAAAGCCTATCGGTTCGAACGAAGAAATTATTAGAGTAGAAAGCTCTCTGGCATTTAGGTAGTTCAACAGTGAAGGGGTGAGATTTTGTTGATAATCGGGTTTGTCGGGTATATTTACGTTGAGGGGCACTAGTGTAATGAGTTCATCAGAGCATATTCTACTAAAATATCTGTAAAACTAGTAGTTCGAACGAAGAAACTATTAGAGTAGAAAGCTCTCTGGCATTTGGGTAGCTCAACAGTGAAGGGGTGAGATATTGTTGATAATCGGGTTTGTCGGGTATATTTACGTCGACAGGGCACTAGTGTAATGAGTTCATCAGAGCATATTCTGCTAAAATATCTGAAAAACTAGCGCAGATATGTAACACTACGGCGATGAGAGAGGGGTTAGGACTTAGTTGACAAAGTGGGACCTATTGGATTGAAAACTCTGTTGCTGGAAAAAAGATTTAAGAGCAAGTTAACTGTTGAGTATCGCACGCAGTAATAAGGGTTGATTACTATCTTAACAGTTACATGAATTTATGATTCGGATTCACATTTTTTGTTAATTGTGCATGTATATCTTTCTTAATAATATCAGTTTACAAAAAATCAGTTTCTGTTTCCAAACAAATATGGCAGCACGTGTCACAAAGAAAATATGAATAACACCGCTTTATTTTAACTTGGCAACAGGGATAATCAGCATGATCATTATAGCTCTACTAATAGTCATATCCTTCTCATAGTGTCAAAGGTGATATTTTGAATGCACCTTCTGCCCCTTTAAATGGTCTCATAGAGTGCGTCACAAACCTCTTCTGACAACCCACTCCAGCTCCTGGTCTTTTCGTATTTCTTAGCTACTAAGTCCGGCGAAACTGTTTCTATTAACTGAGAGAAGGGACAAAGCCGATCAACTGGCACCTTAAAACCTGTCACGCCGATCAGATGAGGCATGTAGAATTTGGATACAATCCCGCCTAGGAGACTAGGAGATGGTATCTCTGGTTCAAAACGTTTTCTGCCTTGCGCGATTTTACCAGCATTGAAAAGAATAAGGGAATAAAACCTGACAGCAAATTTAGATATGGAGTTCTTTAAGGCGACCTGACTCTATATTCATCAAATGCAACGCCTGTGGTTGAACTGACATTGCCTTACTCTTGTATCCTTTAGCTTCGCGGAGAGGATAAACAAACACAAGAAATGTTTGTACAGAATTTCACTCATGTCGTTCCAGTAGTTCTCGAGAAATGGTGAGAGACCATGTAGTGTTTACGTGATTATTCCTTATTAATGTCTATTTATCTTAGACTAAGCATCGCACTGACATCATACGACTTAATTGAGTACACATTTTTAAAAGGAAGTTTCATACAAATAGAGATCGGCCCAGTGGTTTCGATAGAAATTGAAAGTTAAATACTGATGTCTATCAATACTTATTAGTCTCTAACTGTGCATAGAATGTATACTATCACAGTTTGTTCGCTACTGATTGTCATGAGTAATGTCCATACAAAATTCCGGCCAGTTTGGTAAAATACTTTCTCTAGAAATCGTACATCTGACATAGGGGAAGACAGCTAGATAGGTAGAAATCTCTACTGTCATATAAAAGTCAGTTATACGTGTGTGCGAGTTGTTTCTGTAACAGCCGAGCTTAATTTCACACAAAGGTAATTCATATGTCTGGCAGTGGTATAACATATGTTTTGTGCAGAAATTAATCCGACAAATATCGGAAATCGAAAATATCCGTTCCTAAAATACTTTTTGTCTCATAGATAAAAACAACAATTTTACCCGGAGAATTTTTATATTTTACACTGGCAAGGGACATAATAACATCTTAGCAAATGATTTCCTTTCATAAAACACAGAAATATCTACGTCTGAAGATATACTTCAATGGTAGAGGGTTTGACTACAGACTGAATAACACTGTTCAAGCCCGGTTGTAACAAACCATTATATTTTAACACTTTCCTATCAATAAGATCAATTTACGATAAAAGAGGCACCATTTAATATCGCTTCAAATCATTTCTTCGTTTGCATATTTTAAAACGAAACATTAATCAGGAAAAATGTTTTCCAGAGCATTCATCCTGAAGCCCAAGTATCAGCTGACTTGATATTGCAAACAAACACAGACGGAATTTGACAAACGATTTTTTTTTTGCGAATTACTCTACCTCGTGATATATAATAGTCAATAAATCGTTTGAGACAATAATAATGTATACGAAATCTACATAAATTAAAATATCATGTGTTAAGCGTGTTTTACAGAGGGCAACGCCGGTTCTCCAGCTAGTATAATATGATTTGATATTGCATGGTGAATAATGTTGTACAGCATTCTAGATATGTTTAATATAAGTGTTTCGGTTTCAGGCAAACAGATTCTTAATTTCTATTCGTACTAAATATGGATGTGTATAACCCTTATCCCCGAGTGGTCTCCGAGCCTTGATAAGTGTAGACTGCCTTGTAAAATGAAAGTGTGAATTCTTAGATAATTACTACACTTTTGAAGAAAAACAAATTGATCATTCTACACGTCTATTTGTTTTTCTTCGGCGAAAACTTTGCCCAAGGGTATCCGCGCCAGTTTAAGTTTGCGTACAGGACATAAAACTACATTAAAAAAGATAGGAGGAAAGTATTTTTTTTAAATGCGTTTAAAACAAATCAAAGCGAATGCTGGTAAGAATAGAGTAAACGTAAAAGAAAATAGAAAAAAAAAATGGAATCAACAAAACCGCAATAAAAATCAAATGAAAATAAGAAACGTTAGTGATCTCTTTGCTTTTCAACGAGTTCAACAAACCACAATTACAAAAGATCTAAGAGAAACGTCTTTTTTTCTGCAGTTGTTCAATTGTTTTACAAAATAATCACTGAAAAGGGAGGCAACTCTTTAAAGACAAAGACAAAAATAAGCAAAGACCGGAAATAGATTTACTAAAGCTCAAAACGTGTATTTTAAGAAAAAGAAAAAGTACACAACGTTTAAGGAAGCCATGACTTATTTTTTTTCCAAAACTCTATTTGTATAAATCAAATCTTTGATTTATTTTATTGTATTCTATTTTATTTTTGGAAAGAGAACGAAGCCATCTTCTTCTGCATGAGATAATGAGGCGTGTCGCCTATAAATAAATTACTTCGCAGTTGCCAAATAGATCGTATTTTAAA
Source organism: Euprymna scolopes (assembly GCF_053919585.1). Classification (NCBI taxonomy): domain Eukaryota; kingdom Metazoa; phylum Mollusca; class Cephalopoda; order Sepiida; family Sepiolidae; genus Euprymna; species Euprymna scolopes. Next base: position 57,588,300 of record NC_136522.1, on the reverse strand, counting down.
TAAAAGACAAATAGAAACAAAAAAGTCTCAATGATGTTACTGGTTGAAATCATAGAAACTAACAAAAAAGCGATAAAAAAAAATACCGAATTTAAATAAAAAGCAAAATAAAATAAAATAACGAAACGAAGTGAATTTCTATTTGAAGACGAAGCAAGGGAAAATAGGTAAACCAGCACAAAACGAAACCGCTTTAAATGTCGTCGATAACCTAAAAAAAGATTATCAATTTATTATTTCGCATCAATACGCAAAAAAGTAGGTTTTTAAAACAAGTTATGTAATGTTAATGTACCTACATACACACCAACTTCGATAACAACAGCCAGGATTTGACGAGTGTTTTGAACATTATAAGCGTTGTGGTCCGCCATCGGGTGTTGACAACGATCAATTAAGCGCCTGAGAGTCGACGCCAATCAACGCACAACTGTTCGAAAATCTACTTCTGAATTAGACGTTACGTATACGAAGATGTTGAATTATTTGAGAGAGAATTGATATACAAAAAAAAATAAACAAAAATTAAAAATTAAAAGTGGATGTCACTAAAAAAAGAAACGTCGTTATGAAGTGTTATCTTTACTTTATTTATGCAAGAAGAACGACCTATTTCTCCACTGGGTTGTGACTTGCAGAAAAGATGGGTTCTTTGCGAAAACCGGCGATGCTCAGATCAGTTATGAGACGCCAACGAAGCTTCACGACACTTCACGAAGCTAGAATTGCACACAAAAAAGGTCATGTACTACTTTTAGAATGCAGGCGAAATCATTACAGCGGATAAGTACTGCCAACAAATCGATAAAATATATTAGAAACTTTTACAACAACACCGGCACTCAATTCTACTCCACTACAATGCTCGACCGCCCGTTTCTAAACCGATCCTGCTGAAGTTAAACGAATTGGCTACGAAACTCTGCCTTATACGCCATACTCTCCACACTTCTCACCTCCAGACTACTATTTTTTCAAGCGTCTCAACAATTTTCTGTGTAAGAAATGCTTCAAAAACATAAACGATATCAAAAACGCTTTCGTGGACTTCATCGCCATCAGAACGCAAGAATTTTTTTTTTTTTTTTTGCTTTTTCGTTACTGGCATAAATCTACTGGCATAAATCCACTTGTTTTGCATTGGCACAATTGTATTAATCCTGATAGTCCATATTTCGATGAATAATTTTTTTTTGGGGGATGGGCTGAGATATGTTTATCTAACTTTTAAATTTGAAAACCGGAAGAACTTTCTCGCCAACGTGATACATACACACAAAAGTAAAAACACACCACTAGGATCTTTTCTGACAGGATGTTTCGTTGAGTAGTAATAAGAAGCAAATCACGTCCAATATCGAGGTGCAAAATCGAGGTACTTAAATCATTCGTTGACATCTATGCCGATGACACGATCATCTACGGCAACATATCAAAGGCTGTAAACGACAAAGTTCTCTCTGATTCTCTCTCCTCTGATCTCGAGCGCGTTGTTCAGTGGGGGAAGACGTGGCTGGTTACCTTTAATGCATTTAAAACAAAACTCCTATCCTTACAGCTTCAACGCTCTGATCCCCATCTGGCATCAATTGGGATGGATGGCTCTCGTCTGGGAGAGGCCCCGTGTTTTGACAAGCTTCTGGGTTTGACCTTTACTCCTGATCTGAAATGGAACACGTACATCAAGTCTGTTGCCAAGGTCGCTGGAAAGATGATAGGATCCTTCTACGGCTCCAGAAGATATCTCACTACTGGTGCAATTCTCTATCTATATAAAAGCCAAGTACTCCAAGGATGGAATACTGCTGCTATATCTGGGCAGGAGCTGCTAAAAAAAGCCTACCCTGCCTTGACAGAGTACAAAATAGACTTTATGGCTTAGTGGGGATGCCCTTTTCTCTACCCTGCAACATCTCTCCCACAGAAGAGACGTTGCGAGCCTATCCTTGTTTTATCGTTATTTCCATAGCAGGCGCTCGTCTGAACTCCAATCTCTGGTTTCCCCTCGCCAATCTTTAACGAAAAACAGTCGTCTAGCTGAATCCACTGTGAAAAATTTCCCCCACTCTTTATCTGTGCCTAAATCAAAACGTGGATTCCATGAACAAAGCTTCTTTCTTAGAACTGCACGCCTGTGGAACTCTGTTCCGTCTGCCTGCTTCCCACAGGACTACAACTTGGATGTGTTCAAGTCCAACGTTAACAAATTCCTAATAAACCGCCCCCTTAAGTAAACACTTCATCAAATCTCCACAGTAACGTAATGTACACTAATGTACTGTACTTGCAATAACCCATATCCCTGAGTTGCTTCCGGGCTTTGATAAGTGGTGACCACTGTGTAAAAAAAAGTTACCATAGACAGACATTCAAATAGTATATGAGTTCACTATTTTACGTATTCATTGATTAAGCGGAAGAACGAAATAAAAGTGTTATGCTTAAGATGTATACAGTGTAAAGTGAAAGTAAATGTGCTCATCACTTTTGCTTCGGCAAACACGGTTATTTTGAATTAATATTTTTTTGACTCCATCGGTTTTTAATTTTAAAAGTATGAAAACAGCTCATTTTTTTCTAAGGGGAAACTTGAATGCCTACTGAATTGAACTTGAAATCTTACTAAACTCTATTCTCAAGTTGCTAAGATAAGAGGTTTGTCAGGACAACGTAGTATAATGATATTTTTCCCAGAAGTAAACCCTGACTAAATATTCAAAATCACATATTATTCACAGTCCGAATAAAATATTCACGGTATACATAATCAACACCGGGTTTTACGATGAATACCGCACCATCTCCAAGTGATGTTGCCTCAAGTAAAAGCACAAAGCCGGATTTGCCATCAAACTAGATGAGATCTTGTCCTAGAATCCCATTAGATCAAGAGACCACAAGAAAACAATTGTCATTTGGGGAAGGAAAATTAATTCCCAACTTTTTTTCCTAACTCATTATTTGAGCGTTAATGGAAATATTCGGGGTTCTCTGCATCTCATATAGAGATCAACTGTTAGAATCATGAAGGGGGATCCTCGTTCATGAGAACATCAACTGACGTAAAGTAAACCAAAGACTTTTATAACATATTCAATTGCATCTTTATATCTGCAACAATAAAAATGAAATTAGCTCAATAGATACAAAGTCTCTATTCTTCCATGTTTTCCATTTTGAAATTAAGAACGTTCCCTTTTTTTATTGTATTTATTTGCTTTCCCACCGAAGCAAATTAGGCACAAGACCGTTTTTAATGTGGGGTAAAAACCAGCTCCCCTAAAAGTAGGGAAACAGAGGGCACTCTGGTTGTTACCAAAAATAATAATTGTCCCAGTATAGAGGGCTTCCCCTCCATTGACTGGTACAGATTATCTTAAGTGCAGCATCTTTAGAACAGTTACAACCTTTTTATCCCGACCTGAAGGCAAAGAAAAACAGAAAAAAAAATGATATTATGTGTTTGTTTAAATTCGTTATATCATATAGCAATTTAAATTTAGTATAATTAACTGACACTGTTTGGAGGAGTAATTTATGTGGCATTATTGAATGAGTAATCAGAGACAACAGCAATATATATATATATATATATATATATATATATATATATATATATATATATATACTAGTAATACTGATGCAATTCTCTATCTATATAAAATTCTCTATCTATATAAAATTCTCTATCTATATAAAAGCCAAGTACGTCCAAGGATGGAATACTGTTGCCATATCTGGGCAGAAGCTGCTAAAAACAGCCTATCCTGCCTTGACAGAGTACAAAATAGACTTCGTGGCTTAGTGGGGGATGCCCTTTTCTCTACCCTGCAACCTCTCTCCCACAGAAGAGACGTTGCGAGCCTATCCTTGTTTTATCGTTATTTCAATGGCAGGTGCTCGTCTGAACTCCTATCTTTGGTCCCCCCTCGCCAATCTTTAACGAAAAACACCCGTCTAGTTTAATCCACTGTGAAAAATTTCCCCCACTCTATACCTGTGCCTAAATCAAAACGTGGATTCCATGAATAAAGCTTCTTTCTTAGAACTGAACGCCTGTGGAACTCTGTTCCGTTTGCCTGCTTCCCACCGGACTAAACTTGGATGTGTTCAAGTCCAACGTTAACAAATTCCTAATAAACCGCCCCCTTAAGTAAACACTTCATCAAATCTCCACAGTAACGTAATGTACTTGCAATAACCCTTATCACTGAGTGGCTTCCGGGTCTTGATAAGTGGTGATCACTGTGTAAAAAAAAGAAAAAGTACCCATTGTTTACTGGGTTCAAAAACAGCCTACAGGAAATGGACTCTGATTTATGAAAGTATGATAGGTTATAAAAAAGAAGGCCTGTAAAGAGATAGCTTCGAATTTGAGGGTATCAAAACCAAAGCAAAATATGATGAAAGTAAAAATAAAATAGATAAACCCCATAATTTATTGTATCATACCTGTTCACACTGAAACACTTATCACAATATTCTGTAGATCTATATTAAAAAACCTTGTTAAATTTTGTTACATATTTTCATTCTATGGAGGTCAGGTGCGAACGAACACTCCATAATTTTATTAAACCATATTTCTTCAAACTGAAACATAATTATCAAAATATACTTACGCAGAAAATATGGAAAGTCTTTATTAAAGTTTGCGCCTACTTCCATTCTATAAAGGCAAGGCGCGAACGCAGACCCCACAATTTTATTATACCATCCCTATTTAGAGTAAAACATATTATAAAAGTATTATTATGCACATCTATATCAAAAATACTTGTTAACTATTTCTTTTTAATTTTTTATTTCCATACTTTGTGGACCAGGCGCGTACGCAGACCCCACAATTTTAATGAATCATCATTATGCCACATCAAACATACCCATTTCTCTGTTTCGATACATCTTCTATCATTATATATGATCAGGTTTCTATAATAGTCAACCATATAGGAACCTATTCGTGACCAGACACACACACAGACGTTCAGATTTAGATAATATATATATATATATATGTATATATACACTTTAAATTTGTGTTTACATAAGCAGTAATGTGTTGCTACACAGCCATGAGTGTCTCGGTCTTATAGTGTTTAACAACTAGAAACCTTTTCAGGCAACGACGCTTATATTGAAAAGCGGAATTCTTAATTATATATATATATACCTATATATATATATATATATATATATATATATATATATATATATATATATATATATATATATATACTAGCAGGTCACCCGACATAGCCCAGTCTCAAAATACAATTAAATATGATATTTTGATTAATGCATATTTCCTATATATATTATTATATTTTATTAGACCCAATATATAGTCATTCTTATCAGAACGAGTTCCTTGCCACGACCAACGTCACACTTTCTCCCCAGAGTTTCGTGGCTTGCATGAGCTGCCTCAGATCTTCGGGTCCACAGTTCTGCTATACGTACGCTGATCCATGTCGTCCTTTGCTTGCCCGTCCGTGTCATGGAGTCCATAGCAACACATCACTCACCAATCCACGGTTGCTCCTCAGACAGTGACCGACAAATCGTAGGCGCCCCTCTCTGATTGTATTAGATATCGCTGGTAGTTTGCCATAAAGTTGCTGCTTCGTAGGATGATTTTACCAAGATGTATGTAATACTCTTCGCAGCATATGTGTTTCTGTGTCGTCTAGTTTTCTTTCCAATCATTGGTGAGTGTCCAGACTGTAGCACCGCAAAAAAAGGACAGACTCTACCACTGCAATGAAGAACTGCCTTTTTAGGACGTCAGTTAGTCTTGAAATCCATACTGAACACAGCCCATCCAATGCGGCCCATGCTTTTGAGATGCAAATCCCGCTATCTATCTCTTACTATCCAGATATGTAAAACTCAGCGACTTCTTTCAGTGTTTTTACAATGAAAGTCATACACTTTGTCTTATCCGCATTATTTGGGGATCAATGTCATTTACGAACTTTTGTAGCTTGCGTAACAATGTTTGCTCATCAGCAGTGGTGTTCGCGAACAGAGCAATATCGCCTGCGTAATCTGCATCAGTTATGTCTGCTGATTTATTACGTTTGTTTCTAGATTCATTTAGGCTGAAGCCTCTCGTGTTGTCTATATCAACAGAGGTGGGAAAATGACAAAATAATATCAAAACGAGACGAGTTAATATATATATATATATATATATATATATATATATATATATAATCACAAAGCATCAAATAGCCCACTCGACAATATAGAAAACTAAAGAGGCAGACCCTTCAAGGGCTTAGTATGATGCATATATCAGAACAACAGAAGCATGTGCAAGAACAAATAGATCGAAACCAGAATGCTGGAATTACAATCAATCATATCTGGCTTGACAAGTCATAAATGAGATATCTCGGCGCAAATCACCTGCCAAAGCTAAGTTAAAGCTAAACACTCCTGAAAATGCATGTTCAAAAGTTAAAGCACATATTAAAATGCTATTTGGAAAAAAAAATAAACACAGACGTGACAGACCAACTAATTCAGCCGATTGTTGTACAGAAACTCGCTATTTAGAAGTGTGATTTAACAATAGAGTGGCTTCTAACTGAAGAAGACCACGAGTCGTAAAGGTACAGGTTTATGGCAGAGAGATGGTTTCAATAACATTCGTCTTGGTTCATTCAATGCTGTAACTAATCAAAACGTTATTCATATAGCGTGGAAGAGATGTGTACTTTACTCCAACAAGATACATTTCAAGCAACTACAGAGGAATAACACTTACCCCAATTGCAGCAAAATATCAATATCATATCATATCATACTATATATATATATATATATATATATATATATATATATATATATATATATATATATATATATGTATGTATATATATATATATATATGCAGAAGTCTGTGTTCCGGTTTTAAATGCAAGATGATTAAGTAATATATATATATATATATATATATATATATATATATATATATATATATATATATATATATATATATATATATATCCAGAAGTCTGGGTTCCAGTTTTTATGCAAGATGATGCACTTAAGTAATATGGATACATAGTTTTTAAGAAAAATCGAGAGAACATTAATTCTATAATAATAATATATACACAATCTGCAATATGTAAAATATCTTATTTAAGCGCACTTTACGAGCGGGTTAAGCCGGATGTTACTGCTAATTTAGACAAATACATTTGCAGTTCTAACAAAAGAGCTTGAATAATATCAGCCTATCAGCGCTTTTGCATTTACGCTGAACATTCACAGAATATCAACATGTGTAAATCTGTTTATTTCTTATTTTTTTTTATTTACCTTACTAATCGTTTACTTTGACTTCGTTTTCCTTTTACTCTTTCATTTTACTTTTGTTCTGACATATATGGGCGTGGTTGTGTATGGTCTTACGTATATTCCGTGCAGTTCTCTGTGTTATGTGTGTGTGGGGATGTGTTCTTATCCTTACACCGTTTCTTGCCTTGGAAGTCTTCGAGACGTGTACGTGCAAATGCATAATGCGTACATACCTGGTTATCTTGTCCAGCGGATGATATCTTCTTGTACGCTGGTCTCCATCCCAGATTCATTAATGGCAACAAGATGGACTGAAGATTCAATCTTTTATTCAAGGCAAGCCTATGTCTCGGACCCTGGTTGTCGGAGACCCGAAATCTCCCGTCTCCATTCTCTACTGCACAAAACTACTCTCAGCCCATGTGGTCGTCAACCGGAAGGCTTCGACCACAATTCCCATGTTACTCCTAATTTCCGGTGCATTCTATCTAGGTTGTTCAAGGGTGACTTGAGTTTGACGCCTGTCAAACTCAACATTTTGACCCTGCTAACTCACTGATGTGAAATCAAAATATGCCCACATAACTTTCTATTTCTAAAACTACCTATATAGCATTTAAGCTGGGATTCCCAATACTACACATGGATATGATACATACGAATGAATATGCTGTGGAATTTCCACAGACCCCGCTTATACGACGATTATAATATGTGTATGTGCATTTGCCAACACCTTTATCCTAAATCCTGCTTACTTATATTCAACGTAGAAAATAAATACCACGGAGAATAATCTATATAAAATCCGTAATCAGTTACGTATACATATATATATATATATATATATATATATATATATATATATATAAGTCATCTGTATTTTTATTTTTATAAAAATACAAAATAGACTTCGTGGCTTAGTGAGGGGGGGGTTCTCTTCCCTGCAACCTCTCTCCCACAGAAGAGACGTTGGGAGCCTGTCTTTGTTTTATCGCTATTTCCATGACAGGAGCTCGTCCGAGCTCCAATCTCTGACCCCCTGCCTATCCTTCACAAAAAAATCCCGTCTAGCTAAAACCACTGTCAGTAACTTTCCTCCCTCTTTATCTATGCCTAAATCAAAACGTAGAGTCCATGAACAAACTTCTTTCTTAGAAGTACACGCCTGTGGAATTCTCTTTTGTTTGCCTGTTTTCCACCTAACTTCAACTTGGATGTCTTCAAGTCCAACATAAACAAATTCCTGATGAATCGCCCTCTTAAGTAATACACTTTATCAAATATCCAATACAAACTTTTACTATAATACTATCTCATTGATTACTGTACATGCAATAACCCTTATCCCCGAGTGGCTCCCGGGCCTTGAAAGTTGTGACCTTCATGTAATATATATATACATATATATATATATATATATATGTATATATGTATATATATATATATATATATATATATATATATATATATATATGAGAAATAAAATTAAAACTGTAAGTTGAATTTTACAATCAAACGTTATTGTTCGACGAATACTTCAAAAAACAATTTACAAAACCCTTATTCCGCGAGTTTCAAAGAATACCACTCTTGTTATTCTTCTCATCAGAGGACATAATTTCAGCAATTAATATTTTAGCAATGCTGGATTTTCTAGTAATGCTATGTAGTGCAACCACATTTTATTGTAGTTATAAATTGCCAAGAAAAAAGTGAAAAAATGTAGGATATGTAAAACAATATAAAAACTAACCGCGCATTATATATAATATGTTCTACGCTCTATTGCGTATTGAGCTTTTTTATTTGGTTGGGATAAAATTATCCGTATACAAATAGTTATTTGTATTAATATGAAGTTTACCGTTGTGTATATCAGGTAAACACTAAATCACTTAGATTTCATTAATACACACACAGACATATATATATATATATATATATATATATATATATATATATATATACATATATATGTATATATATATATAATTTCATCTTTTATAATATACAATTGTATATTCTATATATATATATATATATCCAATCGAGACATGATTGAAAACATAAAGTCTGTGTGCATATGTGCCTATAATTGTTATTGTGTACTAAATACAAACATTAACTCATAAATGCATTGAAAACGTACTTATAAATATTTACTCACATATAATGCTCCATAAAAAAGTAGAAAAGTAGAAAAACATG
>NC_136522.1:57363775-57576275 GCF_053919585.1 Euprymna scolopes | reverse complement strand
CTATCGCTCTTCAGATGCGTATAAAACTGGCCAATAGTAGTTGGACTCCAACAACAACAAAAAAATTAATAAATTAACTAGAATAAATAAACATTTTAAATAAAAATCGGTTTTCATCAAACGGAAATGTTATTATGTCTTTTCTATGGCGACAATTTTATCGTTACTCTAGAACGAACTGATTCGAAGGTTGCATCACCAGATTGTCAGTCCGTGTCGTTCAACATTTAGCCAACGTCAATTGTTGCTGTCGTGCACAAGTATTGTTCTGTAAATACTGATAAGCCAATCCATTCAGATATATTCGGCCATTTTTAAATAAGTGATGTCCTCGAATTAAGCGATTACTGGGCTGCAATAAACATTAATTTTAATGTGGCTACCTAACAAAGCACGGACGCGCGTATGTAAATACATGAAATGGCGTTATTGTTAAAATAAATACTAAAAATGATAATTAACACAGAGAAGGCGATCATGTTAGAGACGGGAACTGCGTTCAATATCGGATTAAAGACGTAAATGACGTCACAGACGCAATGAGAAGTAACGCATGGTGAGAAAATAAAGAATTAAATGTCGTTGTTACAAAGAAATGGGTCGAAGACTTACTTGCTCTCTTTTCTTTGCGACGTACTCTGCAACCACGTGTTGGGTCTACGTGTGCGAACGTGTGTAATATTAGCTATTTCCAACATTTTTTTTCTTCGGAATAATATATCGCTAATCGTCTGAGACTTTCTTACAGCGGAATACCTACGAGTCTGTAAAAGAATTACGTGAGCAACTTTATAATTATACACTTAACCAAGTGCGTTCACTAGTCTTTTTGCATAAAATATAATTTAAAAGAAAAAGAAATTATTGTGTTTGGGGTATAAACTTTAACTAAACTAGTTGTATTTTTGTATTTTTTCTTTGCTAGTAATTGGTTTTTCTAAATCTACTCAAGTATTCGGTCGAACGGAAGTGGTTGCCAATATACCGATCTTGTGAAAATCCGTCGCCTCTGTCGAAAGTTTTAGGGAGAAATACAAACATACATACATACACACACACCCACTAACATACAGATGAGATTTATATATTAGGTGGCTGGTGTGTCCTCATCTTTAATCGAAACCAAACATACAATTCTTCGCCTCTATTATATTTTAACGTTTTTGTATACCAATTCTTTGAAGCTCAAGACTTGTTAAACATGACGAAAGAAAATATATATAATGTTAAAAATATAGCTACATTCCTGGATCAAAATGTGTTTTCTTCTAACTAAACCGCTGTTTTATCATATTTAAAGTTCGGTACATTTTTTTACAAGTCCGACTCCTTAAACGATCGTATTTTTTATATCGAGATCTAATCATTTCGTGAATATACACGTTAGTGAAAACGATGAAAATTTCTTAAATAGAAGAAAATAAGCGACAATATAATGGCAAAGTAAAAACGAAGACGTGTCGTTTACTTATTAAGGTGATTATTTAAATACATAATTAATACGTATACATACAATTATGCATATATATTTGTGAACACACACAGACGAACTCATAGGGAATATGTAAATATCTCCACTGGAAAATCTATAAAAACCTGCATGTCCCATGTAGCAAATCCTGGGAACATGTTTACCAGAAAGAACAGTTGGAAATAAGTTATACACCATCCGTTATGACTACGAAATTCGCACAGCTACATACCTAGAAAAGAGGGTTATTAAGCCTGGCATAGTGATATGGAACAAGAAGGAGAAAGTAGCGACCCTAGTTGAAGTAAGCGTCCCTAATGCTGCTGGCCTTAACAAAACAGAGATGGAGAAAATAACAAAATACCAAGGGCTCATGTACGACATGAAAAGAAACTGGGAGCTTAAGAAGGCATCACTCATACCACTCATTATAGAAGCAACTGGGCTAATGAAAATAATTTCAAAACTCTATATGGCGAATATACCCGGTGAGCCAAGTGCAAAAGAAATACAAAAAAACCCTTAAAGGGAAAGTTAGATCTTAAAATGGTCTCTCTGTTGAAGTAACTTAACTAATGGGAGAATTTTTTGTATTCCGTAGAATGCCCCATCCTCAGGAAAAACACAATGATAAGGAAATTAAAATAAAGGGGCGGTTAGAGGCTTAAGAAGATCTCTCGGTTGCAGTAACTAAACTAATGGGAGAATGTTTGTCATCCGGTAGAATGCCCAATCACCAGGAAAAACAAAGTTATAAGCTATTGTATAGTCGCAATTTCATAGGTGTAAATTAATTAAACCCGCATTGTTTATAAATAATTTTTTTTAATGAAGAAACACAAATTAATTATAACTTATTTATTCATACAAACATAAATGGATACATATGTGCATAAATGTTTCTGTTGTAACACTTAAGAGAAACATCAATATTAAACCAGCCTTTGTTGATGGAAATCTAAAAAAAAAAACATTCATTCGTTTTATACGTAGATTTTGAAAAATAAAATTCTAATAGTAATGAGATTATTGTTGTCTTTACATCGGTGTTTTTCTTTTACCCCTTTACATGCGTTAGGTAATCTGGTTTTATCCTTAACGAAAATTCGCATACAAAAAGAGGCATCCTTTAGTTGGAGACAAAAGCATGGGTTTCAATAACGATGTCGATCTGTTGAAACCATACAGATATTTCCACAAACTTAAATAACGTTACATGAGTCTATAGATTTACATGTATACATAAGTGGATGTATAAAATTGTTTATTCTTACATTGGTTTCAATGTGTATATATGTTTCCATTACGCCATTTTGAAAATTAAAAACGTCATAATGTAAACATATTATAAGGTATTTGCAGTTTCTCTTAACGTTTTCGGCTTTTAATCATATCAAAACGCACTTTATTTCCTTTTGACAGATTGAGTGTTGCTATTTCTTCTGATGAGTTAAGGGCATAATAGATTCATTAATTGATAATATAATTAAGCGATTGATTTTGCGATACAGAACAAATACTGGCAAGAATTGTAAATGTACACTGATTTAAAAGAAATGAATTATAAAATGGTCAACAGCATGAATTTGGAATATAGTCTTTTGTCATTTATTCAATATATTGCTCTGTACTTAGATTGAGCCTCTAAAAAAAGGATTGGTATATATTATAAGAAAATATATTTCCACAGAAATATATATATATATATATATATATATATTTAAAATTAAAGCTAGAACATCTAAAGGAGAGGATAATGTTTGAATATCATACAGCTGGGAATTAAATCGCGTATTCAATCTTCCTTTTAACATTATATTTATGCCAACGAAACATGAGTATAAATAGACAGGCCAACAAAGTAGAATCGTCTAAACATTGCACAAATAAAATGCAACATATTGCGACGAAGGTCATATTATTTCCGCGCCTGATTCATCCTTCGGCGAGTTGGTCTACCTTGGATCGCCTTTTGTTCGAAAAGCATATGCAAAAATATTAATGAATTCCTTGGAATTCCGAAGTGTTTTTCATTCCGCATCGGTTGACAGATTGGAACTGGCTTTACTTGAGGCAAAGAACATTCATAATATTTGGTCGGCGATGGACAAGATAATGTACATAATTATATATATATATATATATATATATATATATATATATATATATATGCTAGCAAAAGTACTCGTCGTGTACTGGGTTCAAAAACAGCCTACAGAAAATGGACTCTGATTTATGAAAGTATGATAGGTTATGAAAAGGAAGGGTTGTAAAGAGATAGCTTCGAATTTGGGGGTATCAAAACCAAAGCAAAATATGATGAAAGTACAAAATAAAATAGATAAAGGACATAATTTATTATACCATACCTGTTCATACTGAAATACTTATCCCGTGGATCTATATTAAAAAACCTTGTTAAACTTTGTGGCATATTTCCATTCTATGACGGTCAGGTGCGAACGAACACCCCATAATTTTATTATACCATATTTCTTCAAACTTAAACATAATTATCCAATAAGATTGGATAAGAACCTAGTTTTTATACGCACTTTGTATGATGGCCATATATATTGTTGTGTGTTATTAGACATTATACAAATTTAATGAAAATTACTAAATTAAAATAGGAAATAAAATAGAAAAGCAATTAAGTAAAATAATATTCATATTTATAAACGCTTATATTGAAGCAATTTATGACTTTGATAAGTCGTGAGAAATTTAAATAGAATTACCATTAATTAATTGTTTTAATCGTTAAATAGTTTAGATAATAGCAAAAAAAGATGTTTGTAAAATATACCAAAAAAAAATCAGTGTAAAATTTTAAAGACCGAAAGACGTAAACTTTCAAATAAAAATGTACAAGCTCTTTTTAAGTAATTTAATCGCAATTTAATTTCCTCCTTTCGAGGTTTAGCTTAGACAATGAGAGATTTTCATCTGGATAAAGTAAGGTTTAAAGTCAGTTTATAATGTGGTGGAAACGGAAAGAGAAACACTGGATATTTCTTTTTATTTGAAAAAAAATCAATGTTTTTATAAAATATGTATATAAACTATAAGTTTAATTGAATTTAAAAATTAAATATATTTTATTTGTTTTGCATTATTTCATGACGTGTATATATATGTATGTATATATATATGTATGTATATATATATATATATATATATATATATATATATATATACTGGGTGTGCAAAATAAAGACTTCAAGACAAGGTGTTGATGCCAACAAAACGTGTATTGCATTTAACGTTACAATTGTTTCAGTGTTTAGTTCGACAATTTTTAGCATTATATCGTTTGAAAATTTTCAAAAACCAGCATTTGTCAGACTTTATGAATAAACACACTTAGGCAATGTAGCATTTGTTGAATAGAAAGAAAAAAGGCGGGACGGGGTCCCTAACGGGAAAGGCATGCGAGAAACATTTACCTTGGTTGTGGTTACGGAAAAGCCGATTAAAATATTTATTTATTTATTTATTAGTATATTAATGCTAAATTATAACATGTGATACTTTTGTAGTTTAATCCTTAAGACAACCATTTATGGCTTAAAACCTATTGGTATATGAAAATTTACTGAATTACACGAACTCAGTATATTACATATAAATATACACACACAGAAATATATATATATATATATATATATATACATATAGATAGATACATATCAATATATATATTCATATGTATCTGTATATATATATGTGTGTATTTATATACATGTATATACACAGATGCATATATATATATATATATATATATATATTATATGAATTTGGTGCTTACTACTGTAATCAAATATGCCTTCGTTTCGGGTTCGAATCTATCGTCCGACTTTAATCGTGACACCCTGCACTGATTATTCCCGAAAGGTGTGAGGCTCTAGTGTCTCTAGGTATATACACATCATTATAGTAAATAATTGTATATATATATATATATATATATATGTACATATATATATATGTATATATGTGTGTGTATATATATATGTACATATATATATATATATATATGTATATATGTGTATATATATATATATATATATATATATATATATCACATTAAACATATTTCGATTTATTCTGGATTATAAATTGTCTATTTCTTTGGGTTGTGAATCTTCTTTTCCTCTAGATCCCAACCACGCCATGAATATCTTTTTTTTATATCTAGTGATCTCTTTTATTCTTTTCATGAAAGGTGTTTAGTGTTTCAGGAAATGAGGGATAATAAATTGAAAGTTGACGTAGAATGTGAGGACAACTCAAATATAGGAGTATAAAGGAGGGGAAAAGGAAATCTCTTAATATTTGAATTAGTTTTATATTTCCTTACTAACTTATGTGATATTTTTAGAACTGAGTTTGAAATATTTACACACAAGCACACGCATATTTATAAATCTATAAAAGTGAAATTTTCTGTTTGTGTATCTGTGTGTGTACATTTCCCTACAAAACTACTCTGCCAATTTGCAGTCTACAGACTGGAGATTTTATAGGAAAAATAATTTGAAGTTTGGCTTTAAACGGGTCAAAATACGACGATTTTACTTTTGAAAGCTCTACCAAACTCCTCCGCAAATTTTAGGTCTAAACACTTGTATTTTAGATGTAAGTTACTTGAATCAAGTGTTTTAATCTCATTTTAGCACAAAACAGTAAATGTTACGGGGTCAAGATTGGGTTCAAAGTTAAAACAATTTACCGTCTGCGGTCCGTACCAAATGACACAGCCAATTTTAATCTAAACATTTTAAATTTACATATAGTGTATTCTGACATACAGCAAGCTTTTTATTGTTTTTTTTCTGTGAATTTGGCTGGCAATGAGTCAAGGTGAAAAAGATTTAGGCTTTGAGGTCTCTCGCAAACCATTCACCCAACTTTGGGTCTTAATATTGGAAATTTTACAGGAAGGGTATTCAGCCGTGAGGCAAGATTTTGAATCAATTCATGAGCCAAAAATTTGGCTCCCAAATGGTCAAAGATTCAAAAGTTCTCTTTGGTAGACTTTACTAAACTCCTCTGCCAATTTTGAGTCTAAAAACGTGAATTTCTAGATATAGGTTACCTGGACATGAGTCAAACTTTTTAATACGTACATACATATGCACATAAAGTCATGAACTGTACACAGCGCCCGAGCAAAGCAGGTCTGGACTGCTAGAATATATATATATATATATATATATATATATATATATATATATATATATAACTATTTTTAAGCCTCCCTTATATATGCAATTATAGTACGTTTAAATATAAAAATAATAGTATAAGAAAGCAGGTCTAGACGGCTAGAATATATATATATATATATATATATATATATATATATATATATATATATTTTTAAGCCTCCCTTATATATGCAATTATAGTACGTTTAAATATAAAAATAATAGTATAAGAAATGTCTTTTATAGACTCAAGTGACATTGCAAAATTATGTCTAATAATAAATATTGTATTCCTGAAGATATATTTTCGATGTTGTTAATTTCGATGTGTTTACATATTTAAATTGCATTATACCTTAGACGAATAATAAATTGTATTTTAATGTGAATTGTCGAGGGAAAATATCATCAAGTATACTTGAACAAAATTCATTCTTCGTATTAAAACCAGTGTTTTGACAGATAATTGCCCGATAAAAACCTCATAAATCACTGTGATATAAAATATTCAGATACACATAATAATCAGTCAAGCACAGAAATAAATAACAGGGTAAAGTTAATGAAGTACAGGTTTTCTCTTTGCTAGATATCTTCCATTTGACTGTAAATGATTTGTTCGCTTCGATTAAATTCTAGTAGTGCGCTAAGTGTGAGGTACCGTACCATATGCTGTATTATTTATTTACAGTGTATAACTATAGACGCTGTTCTAAGGGTCATTGAGGTGCTACCTATGTAGTCTTTTTCTATTTCTGGGTTCTCTACGTTTTGGCGTTGTATGCTGTTGAATAATTAACATTGTAAAAAATTAATTAGTTATTATCGATCTATCTGTCTATCTATCTATTTATGTATCTATTCAATGATCTTCTTTATATAGTTTATATTTGCAGTTATTTATTGTTTATAGAATTAAGGGTAGCAATGAGTTTAAGCCGGAGATGTTTTTATTAATTAGTTAGGTTAAATAGAAACAAAATAACCTTGGGCAGGCAGCCGTGGAACGGTCACACGTAAGGGATACGTGTGCTTTTGAATGATGACGTAATGGAACAGTGGTCAGGGGTCGGGAAGTTTAGAATCGAGAGTCGGAGTTTGATCACCAGAGTCAACAGACGGGAGAGTTGGAGTTTAGTCACGCAGGTGGACAGACGGCCTGGAAGCCGGCTGAGAAGAATAGAACATGTTGACGAAATACAGACTCCGAGAAAACTATTTGAGACAACTGAAATATATTTATATTATTAAAATTCAAAGTTTTCTTCAGTGGTTTCCCGAAAGAAGGAAGAACAGATGTCCGAATTGGATGGTGTGTCATTTCATTGTTCGCCACGGAGCTCAGCAGGAAGATAAAAAAAAACTCTTCAAGAAAAAAATGTATGAAGCATATATTCTTCTTCTTATATATGAACTGTAATATATACCCGTGTAATAACTGTCTAATTCAAAATGTCTAAGTTTACTGTAAGTCCATATCGTATTCCCTGACTAAACTATAATGCATACGATTTATACGTTTATACTATCTGTCCATAAAAAGAATACATCCCTCCACTTCTCAATACTATATAACACACTTGTTTTTATATTCCCAATACCAGCGAAGATGTGAGAAAATAATTTAGTCGGTCTTTGAAAGGCGAACACCTTTAGTCAATTTAATTCAAGATATTATGTTTAAAAGAAAAACTTATGAAATAGAAAAGTAGAATCGGCAACAATAACACGTAAAAGGCTATACATTTTTAAAATAAAATTGTCACACCAACAAGGCACATTGCCCCTTTGATGTAGGGTGCTACTAGCAGGGACATAAGCTACAAAGGTACTATGTGGGGATTTGGGTAGCAAGATATCGGTTCAAGTTACACTTGAACTTCTGCATGTCAGTACAGTTGGGGAAGCAGGGGCCCGGAAGGGAATTCCAAAGTCTAGCGGTGAAGAAACTACTGGAGTTGAAGGCTCTCTTACATCAAGGGGTCTCAGCTGTGAAAAGGTGAGATTTGGTTGCTTGTCGGGTTTGTCGGGTGTATTTAAGTCGAGGGGGTACAAGGTCTTGCAGTTCTTCGGAGCATTCACCGCAAAAGTACTTGTAGAACGAGCAGAGGGATGCTACATTTCGTCGATGGGACAGAGGCTGAAGCTTAGATGACAGTTCAGGACCTATTATTTGGCGACTCTCTTCTGAACCTTGTCTAGAAGTGAGATGCACCAGCCGAAATATGTCAAGAATACTCCACACATGGAAATATGGTCGCCTTATAAAGGTGAAGGATATTTTCGAGCGTTAGTAGCTTTTTAGCACGGTAGAGAGAACCTACCCGTTTCTTTGCAGCGGTCCTGGCAGTACTCTCAACTCTTTTCCAACTCATGTTTTCTGTGAACGTTAGGCCGAGGAGTTTAAAAGATGTATATTCAGCTAAAGAGTTTTGGGCCATTGCTATTGGTGGTAGAGAAGGTTTTGTGTAGTTATTGAAGGAAACAAGTTTAGTCTTGGCAGCATTGAATGTGACCATCCATTTTTGTCCCCATTCCACTACATATTGGAGGTCAACCTTTAGTGTTTCTACCATTTTTTTTAGATATGTTTTCATTTGTCTTCCTGTCTTGTATGCTATAGAGCGCGGTGTAATCAGCATATATACCCATCTCACAGACAATTTTGTCAGGGAGGTCATTTATTAATATTAGGAATAATTAAGGCCCAAGGATAGACAGCTGAGGCACTCCCGCATTTATATCATATTCTTTAGATGTACGACAATGGAGGACACCTGGATTTTTCTCTAATCTAAGATATTCTAAAATAAGATATTAAAACATATATTCATTCACGTCATTGTAGCAATATTGCAATACATAATCCCTTAATCTCCATATAGTTATAAATAAATACACCAAGGACAAAATGGTAAGGATACGAAGTGGCCCCGGTAGACCGTTAATTATTACCTATACTAACGAAAAATCAACACACCTTTATAACTATACTTACTACAAAACGTCGAAGAATAGGCTAGCACAAACAATTTAGCTTAATGAATGTAAACGCAACATTCTAGTAACCTTTTGACACCATTGTAAGCGTTACTATTTAATACTAAAATAAACGAACGAAAAATTATACGACACTAACTGGATGAAAATGAGTACATTTTTCATAATTACTAATAAAATTCAAAAACAGATTAACTAAAATAATGTACGCGGCTAACATGCTTATGAATGGAATGTTGATAAACACGTACAAGATGTACTATAGTGAAGCAGCATTATATAAGGGAATAAAACAAATAATTGATTTCAAGCAATAACTAAGTACTTTAACTAGATGTTTTATCTTGACTGGATGACCTACCAATATAGAGGCATCTATACTATTTTGTATTGTTATGGGCATATATAGTAAGAAACCCCTATCTCTATAACGAAGCATATAAATGTATAAAATATATTATATATCCTAATATTGGGCAATGGATAAACAACTAAAATAAAAAAAATGGCAAACATTAAAATTAAGTTTATATATGGATATAAGAAATTATATCTGTGTAGTTACTTAAGACAGGATAAAGTGAAAACTTTAACGCACACGATACCATCTAAAAAATAATATATATATATATATATATATATATATATATATGTTCCTAGGTTTATAATTAGATCATATAGATGCATTTTATTTTGAAAAAAAAACAAATAAATAATTAAATAAAACCAGAAATAAATGAATAAATCAATAAATATGGACAATAAAAGATTACATTAATAAATAGAGCGTATCAGTAAAATAAGAAGATAAGTAATGCGCCACTGCGATCGTAAAACCAGGCCAAACGTCTGAAATAGAGAACCAACACTGTTAAGAATACGATATTATTTTAGCTCAAAACGAGTACTTAGTTCAGAAAACAAGAATACAACCAGAACTTCCCGCTGTTACAGATTAATTTAAAAGGATCATGTTTCACTTCCCTTTCCCCTTCAACCCCGCTATTTCCTTTTCTTGATAAAACCTCTTTTTTAACTTTGACTGTTGGCATTCACAGACCTGATATATTGCCTCTTTTCAGAGTTTATATTACGCCCCGATATATTTTTAAATACAAAATGAATGAACCTCGATTTTTGTTTTAATTTCTTACAGGATGGGTCTCTCTTGACTGGGATTTTATTTAGACATGCATGCACATGTGTAACCAATAATGTTTGTATGATAAAAAGATTATATACATACATATACATACACATATATATGTACATATACACACACGCACACACGTTATGAGTTTTTTGTGCTATGTACTACAACTGGAAATCTTACATATGTTTTATATAAGTTTATAAGTATGCAGCAGATCTACACACGAATAAAATATCAAATATATATCATTCGATGTTACCGAAGTTCATTAGAAGTTCTGGAAAGAGAAGATATATGGACATCAGAAAAAAACATGTAAGAGAGGAACGAGACAAACATCTGGGAGAGGAGCGAGAAAAATTAGAAAAAGTGTTATATTGTACCTACTTACAATGCCTCCCCCACGGAACAGAGTTTGACACCAGGGTCGTTTTTTAGCGTGGAGAAAAGGTACAAAAATAAAAATTATCTCAGTCGTGAAGGATTTCTCCTCCACAGAAAGAGAACAAGAAATGGAAGTGCAGCATCTGAAGAGCAGATACTACACTTTGATCTTTGTAAAAGCAAAATATATTTCAAATAGTGTAAGTCGAACAGCGTAACAAAACCGAGATTATAGATTAGTAAGGCAACATTAATTAATAAGGCAACACAATATGGGCAGGGCGCACGAATTGTTTTCCCGTTCGACAAACACAAATAACCATTTTTTTGGAATTATAAGAGTATTACTAATAGATTTCGATGCAGTTGATGTGCCAGCACTGATTGATTGAGTATTTGACCAAAGGTATCTCTCTTTCTTGAGAGAAAAAGACCATCTTCCCGTTGCTTTATTCTTGATAATTTATCAATTTCAATGTATTAAAATATTTTTTTTTTATTTTATCTAATTCATTTTATAATTTATTTAAATTTCCTTATGTATACATCTTATATATCTGAAATAAAAAGCTGAACGTCTGTGTGTGTGGCGGGTAACGAATAGGCTCCTATATGGTTGACTATTATAGAAAACTGATCCCATGTAATGATAGAAGATGTATCGAGACACAGGAATTTGTATCTTTGATCTGGCATAATGATGATTCATTAAAATTGTGGGGTCTGCATTGGCGCCTGGCCCACAAAGTATGGAAATAAAAAAAAAAAAAAAAAAAAAAAAACGTTTCCAAGTGTGTTTGATATAGATGTACATAATAATACTTTGATAAGTATGTTTTAACTTAAATAGGGATGGTATAATAAAATTGTGGGGTCTGCGTTCGCGCCTGGCCTCCATACAATGGAAATAGGCACACACTTTAATAAAGACTTTTCATATCTATTTGCGTAAGTATACTTTGATAATTATGTTTCAGTTTGAAGAAATATAGTATAATAAAATTATGGGGTGTTCGTTCGCGCCTGACCTCCATAGAATGGACATATGTCAAAAAGTTTAACGAGGTTTTTTAATATAGATCCACAGAATATTGTGATAAGTGTTTCAGTGTGAACAGGTATGGTATAATAAATTATGGGGGTTATCTATTTTCTTTTTACTTTCATCATATCTTGCTTTGGTTTTGATGCCTCCAAATTTGAGACTATCTCTGTACAACTCTTCATGTTCATAACCTATCATACTTTCATAAATCAGAGTCCATTTTCTGTAGGCTGTTTTTGAACCCAGTGAACGACGGGTACTTTTGCTAGCATATATATATATATATATATATATATATATATATATATATATATATATACATGTATACATATATACATGTGATCAAGGTGCATTTTCTATCTTTTGTTGTAACGAAGGTGGCTCTTCAGACCAGTCCCGCTCTTACATAGTCTTTTGCAGAGGTCACATGTAAGCTGAAATTGAGGGGCGCAAACCATTTCTGCCTTACTGTGGACCTTCATATAACGGTTCAGACTTCCACTTGATTTGCAGGCCATAGACCAAAGAACATCTACACCACGCGGTTTTTTTCTCCGTGAAAGAAAAACTGATTTCCATGTGACCACTCATGGACCAATTAGACCGACTCCAGATAAAGTCAATTTACCGAATTTATAAGAGACGGGGTTCAGCAGAAAACCCCTTGACAGACCTGACATATCTAAATTTTTACATGGACATATGTATTTCTTCTCAAAGCTATAATAACCAGGATAAACCATGAAGCGCTACGTTTAATAATTATTGGAAGCACACTTCCAGCCAGACATGCCAATACCCAGAGCTTTCAGATTATCCTTGATGTTGTCCTAAAGTGTTTCCTTGGTTTGTACTCCGACGCTTTCCTTGTATAATATCACAATAAAACAGAGGCTTCGGAAATCTGTCATCGTCCATCCATGTCAGATGAGCAGCCCATCTAACTTGGTTGCGTACAATTAACTTTTCGATATATGGAAACGCAAAGCCGAGATTGTAAAATACAAGAGTGATAGACTCTAATTTTTGTACGAAACGTTATACTAATGCTAGACCCTATTCCTTTCTTCTAAATTAATAAAAGCCTTAGTGGAACGTTGTATGCTATAGTTGACCTCAGCATCCTAGTTTCCGCCTCTGGCAAGAGTGCTACCTAAATAAACGAATGAAAGTCTCTGGTTGTCAACAAAAATATTTGGTTCCACATACAAACTTCCAGGTGGAGGTATCATTAGCAAATATTAGGTCTCATTCGAAAAAAATGTGCACATTCAAAGAAAAGATTAAAAATTACGTTTTTATAAGTGACATAGGTAAAGAAAATAAAATTAGAAACAAATATAAGATATGAAATTATTGTATCCGGGTGTCTTAGTAATCCTTGTGGGGTGATGTGGTCAAAATCCGAATTAGTTGAGTAAATCAACATTGTAGGTAGAATCCAATTTATTGGAAATCATTCCTGGTTCGTAGTGATAGGCATTTGTGTATTGAATTTTCGAGATTGATTTCGCCTCATTTTTAATTTGCGTAGTCCCTGTATGAAGTATACACTGATAGCTATTCTCTATCATAGATTAAGAATCTCCGTAATATTTTTGATAAAATCTTCAGAATTGTTTGAAATTTTCAAATCATATATCTTAAGAGTGGATTCTGCATAGAGATAAAATAAAATAAACTTAGAAATATACGAAGATAAAATATTTCATAAAAGGTATGTTATGAGCATTTTTATAGTGTCCTTATAAACATGAGGGGAATATATATATATATATATATATATATATAAACGTGTCTGTATGTCTGTCTGTGGGTGTCGTGTGTCTGCCCAATAAATCTGTCAATTTTCAGTCTACACACTCGAAATTTGATATACAGGGTATGAGATTTGGGAAAATGTTAGTAATCTTTTTTTCAGCCAGAACTTTGTGCGCTTGTTTTTTTTTTTTGCTCAACATATACCTCAAATTACCCGGACAACGCCGGGCTGAAGTGCTAGTATATATATATATATATATATATATATATATATATATATATATATATATATGACTCGATATTATGACCACAAACGTACAATCAATAATAAAAAACCGCCATATGAAAACAATGCTAGCAAACAAATACTGGGAACTCAAGGAAAGCGGACGTTCGCCAGCAGTCGAATGGAAAATAGTAAGACAAGTAAACACATGTAGAGACCTAGACGAACCCTGTAGATTAGGCCTTCACGAAAAATTTGCTATCCTATGCTTTGAAAACCCTCAACATCTATTAAACTGTAGGAGAGAAATAGCGAACAACTGTATTCACAGGATAGAATTTACTGTATGATAGGGGTACAAAATAATTTGAAAACTAACAATAACAATAGAAAATAAACAAATAAAATAAAAAATAAATAAACATTCATGTGCATAAACAATCATGCATATATATATATATATATATATATATATATATATATATATATATATATATATATATGTATCCTAGCAAATGTACCCGTCGTTGACTTGGTTAAAAAAACAGCCTACAGAAAATGGACTGTGATTGATGAAAGTATGATAGGTTATGAAAAGGAGGGGGTTCTAAAGAGATAAGTTTTGATACTCGAAATTTTACCCTAAGCAAAATATGATGAAAGTTAAAATGATTTTCGCGAAAATATATTTTTAAACAACTTTGTTTCCATTCGTAGCCAAGGGTGACCAACAAAATTATGTTCCCTTACAAAAAGAAAATGTTATATATATAATAATAAAAATATACAAGAAATAGATGTTATCACAGT
The DNA here is from genome assembly GCF_053919585.1 of Euprymna scolopes. NCBI lineage: Eukaryota > Metazoa > Mollusca > Cephalopoda > Sepiida > Sepiolidae > Euprymna > Euprymna scolopes. The sequence continues at coordinate 57,561,212 of NC_136522.1, read as the reverse complement.
CTGAAAGTTACTTTTATGGTAGAAAAGTTCATTGGTTTGTATTTTTACTAGTTTGTAATGTTTTTGTTGTTGTTTTTAATTAACGAACCGGTTAAAAAACATCAAAATGGCAGCGACTTTGAAATTGAGAGCCCCGTTTTCAATTTGAATGAGGGGTATCTGAACATTCTGTGTTAACAATTAAAGAGAGTTCCGTCAACGTAAGGAATATTTATAAACATATTTTAATGTTTTCCGTTATTTTGTGCTTGAGGAATATTCGATTATGGCATGTGTAGTTTATATAAAAATGCATTTAAGTAATTTCACCATTAATTTCGTTTTAATTTCGGTTCGCTGACATTATTTCAATTAAAGAGCATTAAAAACTATTTCAAAACAAAATCAAAAACATGAACTGAACCTTTATTGACTATGTTAACATTTATTTATTGTATATTTATTTATTCGGATAGTTGTTTGTTGACTTTTCTGCTAAACACTCTTACTAAATAATATCGACGAAATATCGAAAAACAAAGAAACAGAAACAGTTTTGAAAAATAATGAAGCTTTACTTACTTTAGTAAAATAATCCGAAACAGCAAAATGGGATATTAAAAAAGTAAACATGTAATTACTTTATATTTTTAAAGCATGGCATGAATAAGAAGAAAATAGCGCCCTTTTCAAGCAGAAAAGCTTCGTTTCAGTTTTAAAGTATTGAACGGTGTAGTATTGCCCCGTCGGATTCAGGGTTGTACTATTGTAATGTAAAGAACACGCAGAAAGGGTTGTAATCAACTGAATTCCTTCTGGTACACTGACAAAAAAGCTTAAACAAATATATAAATCAAAATAAAAAGGTTATGTAAATGCTTTAAAAAGACATATAATGACGTGAGCAGGATTTTTTTTTTGACGCGATAACAAGTAACGTTCTTATTTTTTTATTATTTATCTATTTATCTATTTTCGAAAGAGTGCCACGTGCAAGTAGAGAAGGGAAAAAACAGAGTTATGCAAAATTGTGTCTAGAATTGTCTAAAGTTCCGACTATTTTTTTGGCTCTCACTTTAATAAGGACGTGAATTTATGAGGTGAATTTATTCGACACAATACGATTCAACTCAAAAATATAAATAAAAGCTAACGTGAATTAAGATTAAAGTTAAAGTGTTATTGTGGACCCTCTCTCCTTTTAAAAAACCTTGTTAAACTTAGTAATTGTTTGTTCTGGCAGAACGATAGGTCATAAAAATTGTGGGGCCTGCGTTCGTGGAAATAAAAAATGAAAAAATAACGTTTGCAAGTGTTTTTGATATATATGTTAAACTTTGTGACATATTTATAATCTATGGAGGGCAGGTGCGAACGAACATCCCAGAATTGTATTATACCATATTGCTTCAAACTGAAACATAATTATCAAAGTATACTTACGCAGATAGATATGAAAAGTATTTGTTAAAGTTTGTGCCTATTTCCATTCTATGGAGGTCAGGCGCGAACGCAGAACCCACAATTTTATTATACAATCCCTATTTAAGTTAAAACATATTTCTCAAAGTATTATTATGTACATATATATCAAAAACACTTGCAAACGTTATTTTTTCATGTTTTTATTTCCACGAACGCAGGCCCCACAATTTTTATGACCTATCGTTCTGCCAGAACAAACATACCCATTCCTGATCCTCGATACATTTTCTATCATTATATGTAATCAGCGTTTAAAGTAGTCAACCATATAGGAGCCTGTTCGTGACCAGACACACATACACACACACTCACACACACACGGTCAGCTTTATATTATATTATATTATTATATATATATATATGCATATATATATATATAAACTAACATATAAAAAAACTAAACCTAGACTTAAAACAGGTCAAGACACTAGATATCTAAGCTAAATAGCACACACAAAGTAAGAGGTCAACCAGAAGGTAAATGGGCCTTTGTCCTGTAAGTGCCTCCTTGTTTGCTGATTAGGAAGAGTGCGATGTATATTAGAAAGCTGATTGGCTAACAAAAAACTCAATAGAAGGTGCGTATATAAAAACGCGAGACAACCACAAAATTCTCGCATAAGCCTGAAGAATCGTAGAGTGGATGAAACGCGGAATATTCAATGTAGCTTAATCGCCATATATATTTAATAACTTTTAATATATATATATATATATATATATATATATATATATATATATATATATATATATGTTTGTGTGTGTGTGTGTGTGTGTGTATAGGTGTGCATAAGTTTACTTTTCGAAGATGATATAAATCTGGCGGGACAACTACTTTTCTGGCATATACATATTATAATAAAAACGACTAAGAACACAAACCACAGCGCACCTTTTTGCTGCGTAATTCGTTTTTCTACGAACGAAATAGTTATGAAAGAATGTGTTTTTTAGTTGAATTTGCACTATGTGACTTTTCTGTGCAAACGTTAGGAATACCTGATTTAAAGGGGAATGGAGTGTGGAGAATATACTGATTAGTGTTTGATGCCTCTGAGAAAATGCATTAGCCGAGGTTTATTGGAGTGGCTTGCAGTGGGGGTAACGACGGGTTCAGTCAGTGTTCAATTCAGGATAACAGCCAGATGATACAAGGAATATATGCTTCTGTACATGCATTTAAGCTTTATTATTAGCTTGTGCCAGTGATGTTTTCTCACAATATTTTCATGAATACAATAATACAAAATTAACATAACAAATTAAGTAATTAATTAAAAAAAAACTAAAACGTTGCCCACATGGAAAACAATAGAGGTGACACAACTAAAGTTTTAGAATTAGAATTACTTTGCAGGGTTTGAATACCGTACTAATATAACACAGGATACATTTGCGATGATTTTTGTTCAATTAATTAGAATGAGGCCGCCTCCTGCTTACAGGAACTTCTGTGTTGATGTGTTTCGAAAATTGATTATTACTCGCGTTCGGATAATTACCTGCGGTCGCCTCTCGCTTTTTTCTTGAAAGCAATCATTTTACTGAGATTTAAAACGAAATATAATCGGTAATGAAGTCAGACATAGAAAAGAGGCTTAAAATACGCGTGACTGTGTCTCGTGTCCGCATAAAATATCACGTCTCTAAATCAATGTTGATGACGGCTACTCAAGTTTAATTCGAAGTAACTCGTTTACACCAAATGGAATTATTGCTTTTTAATGATGATGGGGTAAAAAAATCATTTTTTTAAAAAATGATTTTATCAAAAAATATTTAATTTTCGAATAAGAAGAAATCATTTTCTTAAGACGCTTCCAGTAAAAATAAGTTGGCTGACTAAAGAAATTCTATTCAAATCGAGAGATGATTTTGCGACAATCATGGCGTTCGTTCAGTCTTTTTTTGCCACGATGGTCCAGTTTTTTTTTATATAGCTGTATGTGCAATTTAAAAAAAAACAAGGGTTGCGCAGTCCCTAACCAGACATCTGAATCGTCTATATATTATTCCAGTTTTAATAGGAAATGCATTGCAACCGAATACAATTTCGAAATAACCAGAGATCACATACAGAACTTTGTATTCCCTAATCTTCATCCCATTCATACTGATCAAGCCCTCTGTCGCTTATATTCGGTGGTACAATAGTAATCATTATATATATATATATATATATATATATATATATATATATATATATATATAGTCTTATTTGTAGCATTCCGAATTTTACTGGATGTATATAATTCAGTAATCTTTCATATACCAGTAAATTTTTAAGCCAAAAAGAGATGACTTAAACATATATATATATATATATATATATATATATATATATATATAATAATTACGTCTAATTTTTCCCCTAGTTAGAAACCACCGTAAAGAGTGAGCATAACTGTGCTTTAAACACCACTGAATTCTTTTATATATGTTGATTGAATATATAATTTGACTCCAAACCAACTAGCGATAATTAAAACGAAAAGTTCAAAAATCCAATAAACAAAAAAAAAATTAATTTCACAAGATGCCATCATGAATACACTGCAATTTCAGTTTTATTTGGAAATCTCTGCATTTCCATACATACCTCGTAGTCTGAGAGTCAACAGCAGACAAATTAAAATGTTCGAAGAGTTGATGAGATTCATAGTTTTTACTGTTTCAGAAAAAAAATCTTTTAAAAACTTAATCTATACAGAATTTCGTTATCAAACAAAATTAAAGTCATGTATTTTCTTTTTTTTTTTGACACATTTCATAAATATTAAAATCATTTGCAGATAGAATTGAAACATGAGAAGTATGAAGTAAATGTCTTGTGGATAAGAAAGGCGTGTAAGATTAAATAGGAAAGTTAGTTTTTTTATGCTTGCTTTTGTGTCTTATAAAATGCAAGCGGGAGTGGCTGGCGTTGCCCGGGTGTTTAGGTAGTGTTAGAAGGAACCACGGAGGGTGGGAAGCAAAACAACAGTATAGATGTTTGAAACATGTGAAATAAGCAGTTCTTTTTACACAATTAAGGGGGATATGATTTATGATGAAGATACCGTTAACACATTTGAGGAGGGCGATAGGCAGTTAACACTTTGGAATGGGAGCTCACATATACAATCACAAAAACACACTACCTTTCAGGTTGAAACATAACAAACAAAGGCTTACAAATAACACAATGATATCTATTCTCATAGCTGCTGCTGTTGATGATGATGATGATTATGTACACGGAAGCCTTGCAGAACTGTCTTGCTTCCCTTTTTGGTCGCTTCCAAAAAGGTTCGGTATATCACCTCCAATCGGACTTCTCTCTCTCTCTCTCTCTCTCTCTCTCTCTCTCTCTCTCTCTCTCTCTCTCTCTCTCTCTCTCTGACTACGCTGCTGGCAAACTTAACTAAATATTTGTAATCTGTCATTTTTTGTGAAGTCAAAATGTACTCAGACATGTGATTCTCCTCACGTGGATAAACATATTAAATATTCGGTCACACGTTTTCGGCAAACCATGTACATTCCTAATGTATATTGTCCGATTCTACTTTCTGTGATCTATCTAATTGTATTGTTATTTCTAATATAATGGACAATGCTCTATATTCCTATGATCGTATCTAAACAGCAATATGCATTATTTTCAATTTCTGATTTCTTGGGTTCGATTATAGCGTTTTCCTTTAATACATATTATTTTCAAATATATTTACTTGTTTCTCTAATTACCGGGTGTAGTAAAATATAGTAGGCAAAAATCAGGAACAAACATAGGAAATAGTCAGTTTCGCCCCGCACCGCCCATCTCCATAAGAGAGGGATTTATTGGCTGTAATGACCGTAGAGAAAGAAGGAGACAACAAAAAAAGGGCAGAATAAAACCCGCTTCTCGCAGATTCGTGGTTCGTCACAAAGAACAATTCATCCGCTAGAACCACCTACGCACAATCTGCAAAACACTGCTTGACTGCTTCCCAGCGTCCTGCCTTTATAACGACCGGGAATTATATATTGGTATAATCGTGCGAGAGCACACGCGGTTCTTCGAGGATGGAATGGGCTAAACGCCAATAAAACCCCATGGACGCCATCTTGGAACTCTCTTCCGCTCGCCCCACAACACAACAACTGGCGTATCAGAGGTAAGCTCGTTATCGACCCCCCCCATTTCGGTTATTTCCATTTCCGCTACACCGGGATATGTCCCTTTCAATATGCGGCCCTGTCGGTGGGGCATTAGAATACGCCGACTGCCCCCCTGCAGGGGATAGAAGTCCCTCAATGGGGGTCCTGGATATGACCTTAAACTATATCCAGTGGTGAGGCCCCAGCTTGTGGGCTTTGGGGAGTGTGGAACCACCCTTTAATTACCATTGCTCCCAGGCCACCTCTGACCCGGAGTGGTAGTACCTGTTAGGGTCCCAACTGTGTGTTAAATAGAAACCGACGTGAAAACAACAAATATACTCTATTAAAAAGATTTTCTTCAAAATCTTTGGATTCGTCATTAAATAACTCGAAAAGGGTTGATATGCCGTAAAACAAAAACAACCAACCAACCAACCTTTTAATATGCAACAATTTTTACTGATGAATTACAATGCTAACCAGCATCAACTATCATAAGACAAACCGGAAGTTGACCATAGCATAGAATGCTAGTGAAATATAACACGTACGCATTTTGTGTAAAGTGGACCCTATGTTGCAAAGACCATTACAGAAATAGAAAAAAAAACACCAGTTGGTTAGGGGATACTCAATAAAACGTGTAAATGACTATGATAGTCACATATTTGTTGTAGACCCGTGCTAGGGGGCACGAATGAAAGAAACCACAAGTAGTGTAAAGTGTACAAGTACAATATAGAGACAGCTTAAGTGGTATGAGAGGAACGTGTTCGTAGCATGCGGTTAAACATAGTAAAGAGATCTGCATTGTGTTTCTGAAACCAGTGGTATTCATAGGACTGGTTGATTTCACTTAGTTTTCAAATAAGGGTGATTTGTACGCCACAACAATATTGATTGCCACAATCTATATATTACTCGAATTTATACATTGCTCTAGAAAATATAGGAAAATTTTGAAAACAGATCAAATTAAAACAAGGGAAAAAGATTGTAAATATATTTCCTGATAAAATATAAGCAATAATAACAATACGATTCCACATAATTCAATAAACATAAAAATGATCACTCTATACGCGAGAGGAAATAATAAAACCCCAATAATAAAAGGAAAAAAAAGTAGTGATCTCTCCCAAAATATTATGGCAGGAAAAACAATGATTATCAATATATTGTGTGGCCTCCATCCTGGTTGTATGCATGGTTCTAATAAGACGACGGATGCTGTTTCTGATCTTGATAAGTGTTGTGGTGGCACACATTCATTTGCATATGTGGATAGTAATTACACATAAATAGTACGACTCAGTTAGTCTGAGTGTGTGTTCACCAGAAGCCACCGAAGGCCGTCGAGATCAGATATGTTTCTCCAACAAAGACTCTCTTATTTGACACCATTATGTAAATATCCTGTAAATATACCTTTTCTTAATACACTTCTTATTTGATCTGCTTTTGTTTGTTGAGTCGTCATTTGTATTGATTTCTACGTTACTTGTTTCAACCTGCAAACTTAACAATAAGGAAAACAGTGAGCTGATTCACAGTCTTAGACACAACAAAACATCATGATTTAGATGTGGCTTATTAGGTTACGATCAAGAAAATGCGAAAGATCAGCCAATTCATTCATCCTCCAAAAATTTCATGTATACTCTAGCCGCATGCGGTCGTGTATTGCCTATAACTAGGATATCTCAAGTCCTACTGGACTAAAGTAACGTTCTGATAACTGGTATAAAGACGTCATCCCTATATCTAATAGCAGTGAGTGTCATTATCAAACCTATAAAGGTCTGTGCGCTCATTTAATCCTATGCATCCTTAACCCATAACTGACCCACCACAAAAGCGCTCATTATTATGTAGCATGGCAGCGTGATGTTATCAGCGATATCTCCAAACCCCTTTTTGTTTATCGCATGTATTTAGATTGGATTTGATGCAATCGGTGAAGAGCATAGAGCGTAAGTAGCGTAGGCTGCCCGTTCTAGTGATCTACGGCAAAAAAACAATCAGGAACTCCGAAGTTAGGCAGTAAGCACAGGGTGCCCTGCAGGACGCGAAACTTCCAGAAAAAAAATCATGGAAGTCATTTCAACTTCCTTTGTCAGAAATAATATTACCAGTTACCCGATGGAAAACATTTTGTGAGAATTCGGCCGTGCTCATCTAGCTACTCCTTGCACAAAGGTGCAGATACCGATGGTTTAAACCTCGTCCAACATTCTCACTGGAAATAAGTACTCGTCTCTGCTTGCAGCGGCACATATTGATATATGATTACAGAGAGTTGTACTATTTTTTAAAATCTTTGTAGCGTCTAGATACTGCACCATGCTTTCAACAGAGGTTTTGCTTCAAGCTAAATTGAAAAAAAAAAGGCAGTAGAATACCAGTCAATAAATGATCCGCCCGAGATTAGAAGGGGCATAAGTATCGTTCCTGCTTCAAAGGGTGTCGAATTGTTTCCACTCGGATGCAGGCATTTTTCATTTCATTAATAAAACCGCAATGGAAACTGATTAACAACCCCCCTCCCTTTGCGACATAACTGACATTATCACTATCCGAATAGTTTGACTGACAAGCTGTTATACTGTGATTAAAAGGCGTGTGCAACTATTATTTTGACCAGTGTATTAAAATCCAACACCAACTAGCGTGAATAAAATGGAAAAGGATAAAAAGTTCATTGAGAACAACATTTAATTTCATAAAACTCTACGAAGAATGCCATAACTTCTAATTTGATAGAACAATTTTGATTTTATTTATTTACTATCCCCCGTGACCCGTTGGGTCAGTATGTTATATTAGCTATGGAATTAATGTATGAGCGTGACATTTGTGACTTAAAGAAGTATTTTTTTGTGACATAACAGAAACATTTCTATGGAAGTATATTAAAATGAAAAAAAAAAGAATATACATAGATTTCCATGGGTCGTTCTGTTTATAATTGTTTAATTTGGAAAAAAAAACAAACCTTACAGCCATTTTATTATAAGTGGACACCATACTTATAGGTAAATGTGCACTGAACACATGCTATAATACTTAAAGTTAAATTAAATTTTTAATATATTTTAATTTAAACGCGAAAAAAAAATTGGGACACGATAGGATAGGAATGCTGAGTCTCTTAACTGTACTTCAGTAATTACTGCCTTCCATAGTTGTCGTCACACCAGGTCTCGTCGCGGTTTAGCATCTGAGGAAGGCCAGAGGAATAGTTGGCCGTAACGTTGTGAAACAACGGCTAGAAAGTGCGGATAATAGACCGCAAATATATTAATGAATATACATACCGTATAATTTGGCGTATAAGACGACCGTTAGATAAGACGAAGTACCAAATTGTACCAAATTTTAATAAATTTATATATCGATAATATAAGACGACTGCTTAATCACGAAACCATGTTTGTTCAAGCCAAGTCTAGAGATCGCAACACCCGGTGTCTTATAAAATATTGTTTTTTAACAATTACTCTCTTAACTTTAAGGATCGTCTTATACGTCGAAATATACGGTATATATATATATATATATATATATATATATATATATATATATATATATATATATATATATATATATATATATATAGTGTTATAATGGAACAATTCCAGGAAAAAATCCGGGTATGAGAGCTCAATGTGGTAAACAGAGCAATAACATAAAAATATTTAATTGTCGATGCAATAATTTATTTCAACCTTATGGTATTTTCAAGCATCTGGCTCAGATGCTTGAAAATACCATAAGGTTGAAATAAATTATTGCATCGACAATTATGTAATTTCCGTGTTATATTTATATATATATATATATATATATATATATACATATATATATGTACTTATATATATACACATATATATATGCACGTATATATATATATATATATATATATATATATATATATATATATATATATATATATATATATATATATATATATATATATGCGTGTGTGGGGGGGTTACGGAGAGCTTAAGACTGGGAAACGTCCTCAACATCGTCAAAAGAAACGTTTCATGGAGTGCATAAAGACGATCTTAAAGCTTTTAAGATTTCTGCTTAGAACTGGGAGTCCCTGGCAGAACGCCGGCCTTAATGGAGGAGGCTAGTGCGAGGGGGTTCTGAATTTTTTGCGAGAGAAAGAATCTATCATGCTGAACTCAAGTGGAGCTTTCGGAAAGGAAACGTAGATTTTGCCCACTGAATTGAACAGCAGGAATGTGAGGCTTGCAATCGCGTATTTCTCTCAAAAGCAGCTTACATTAACCATAAAAAACATGCCACGAGAAAAGTGAGTAAAAATTTAAAAAAAAAAAAAATAATGGAGCGAGAATTGAAAAAAAGTTTTAACGCACAACTTTTTCTGCCATATGTGTTATATATGTTGCCATGACATAGGCTGGCATAATCGGTGGATTTCTGACAGTATTTTGTGATGTTTTTTTAGTTGTAACTCACTTTCTCTAACGTAAAGTAATCAACAGTGTCCGCCGCAATTTGTAGCTTTCAAATACACCGATAAACACTGTTTTTCAAGCCGACTAAACGTTACATTAAATGAAAACGGTTTATATTACTAAACACAGATACAAAGAAGTTGTCAAAAAATCAATATATAACAAATAAATGTTATCAAAGGCAAGAAAATGATATGTTCTACCTAACTGGATAAGATTTTAGTGTTTTTATGTAATGTATAATCGGTTCAAAAACATTCAATGTTTATCGGTATATCTGAAAAATACAAAGGGCGGCAGACTGTATCGAACACGTTAAGTCTGGTGAAATTTTGGGAAAATGAGTTTAAACTAAAAAAACTATACAAAATACTGTTAGGAACTCACTCAATATATGTTACCATGACGTAGGCTGGCATATAATCAGTGGTTTTTAAGTTTTGCTCGATACAGGTGACGACTTAAGAGTCCCTTTTAGTGATTACCTGGTTTGAGGATATTTGTACAACTAAACGGCAAATCTGCTCCAAAAAATCCGGTATTATTTTACTTTAAGGCCCGTTTCACGTTCGTATATAACGAAATAGTTTATTGTAGATGTCGGTGTGCTAAAAACGAATCTGCAAACCGTTTCCGTAGCAAAAAGAAAGTTTTAATGATATTAATGAAAATACTTTTTCGAAAAGTGGGTTATCACTTTTCAATGTAAATTTAACTTAGAATGAGCACCCACTTTCTGACACCCTGAGAGAGGGGCATTTTTCTGTGTGTTTCTTGGCTAAAAAGTTTTTTGCTTGATATCTTTTGCATGGTAATAACCCCTGAACTCTGGAACTATTTTCCATTTCACAGCCGTAGCCTTCGTTTACGCTATGCGTGAGCATAAACGAAAGCTGCTTAGCCAATAAACATGGGAAAAACTCCCCTCTCTCAGGTGGCCAGAACGTGGGTGCTCATTTTAAGTTAAATTTACATGGAAAAGTGATCTCCCGCTCTTCGAAAAAGTAATTTCTTCATATCATAAAAAACTATTTCATTGCGACAGAAGCGTTTTGCAGATTCGTTTTTAGCACACCGAAATCTACAAATTTTTTTAGTTATAGACGAACGTGAGACGCACGGCCCTTAATGGAAAATTATATAAAAAATCCGGGGGAAAATAGTTTAAAATAAAAACAGCAAATGAATTCGATAGAAAAAAAAATGGATGCTATTTTTTTTGTGTGTGTTTCTTGTCTAAAAAGAATTTTGTTTGATTTCTTTTGCATGGTAATAAACCCTGAACTCTTGGACTATTTTCCATTTCACAGACGTAGGCTTTGAGCATAAACGAAAACTGGTAAATATGCACTCGCGTAGCAAACCGGCTTGTCAAAAAACCTTAAAGCGAATAAACACGAGGATAAATACCCCTTCCTCAGGTGGCCAGAACGTGGGTACTCATTTTAAGTTAAATTTACATGGAAAAGTGATCACCCACTTTTCGAAAAAAAATTTCTTCATATCATGAAAACTATTTTGGTACACATTGGGCGTTGAGTTCCACGCCGCCCCGCAGAATTATTTAACGGTCGGCCCCTTAGTCCTCCCTAGTCAAGGCTAACGCATGCACACGTAACATTTTTTTTTTATTTACTTACGTGGCGGAGTTAAGCAACCGTCACCCCCATGCGAATTTCTATACTGATAGGTTTTTTGAAATTTTTCACTTGATTATTATTGATTGAACTCTAACCAGATTATGAAAAAAATTGCAAAAAAAAAAAATCATTTCAACGAAAGGGTTATTCACTTTTTAGTTACCACGTCCTGGTATATCGGTCACCCATATTTTTCTAAATACGGAAGTGTCTTCGGGAGATATAAAATTGTCGCATGTTGACGAAGCAATGTATCGGGAGGCGTACGGGATATTGGTAAATTTTTAGATTAGGTCCACCTCCTCAATTTTCTTTTAAATGACGACTTGACTATGCTGAATACGCAAATCGCATTGAAATTTTACAGAAATAAATAGTTTTCAAGATATAAAAAGTTGTATTATGCATTGACATTTTTAGCGGCCATCTTTTTTACGCGCGCGCATTTGTTTAAGGCGAGTGTAAACAGATGGCTGCCAAAGAATACAATGCATAATACAACTTTATCTTGATAAATACTTATTTCCGCAAAATTTGAATGACGTTTCCGCATTCAGCATACTCGAAAACTTATAAATGTCGTCATTTAAAGGAAAATTGTGGAGGTGGACCTAATCTAAAAAAAATACCAAATTATTAAACATTTCTCCAGCATGTTAGTGATTTTATAATACTTAAAACAATTTTTTTAAAAAGACAAAAGTTAAAAAAAAAAAACCAAAAAGAGTCACCTTTCATAAAAACAGATAAATTATTGTAAAGAAACACCAACAAACTCGCCTTTCATAAAAAACACCCACAAACTGACTGAACTAAGTAAAAAAAAAATTAAAGAAACTCGAAACTTTATTTTTATAAAAACAATAAAAAAAGTCAGGTTCTATCTATTTTTTTTTGCTTTGAGAAACAAATATATTTCTGACTTACAAATGCGGTAGAGGTTCATATTACTTTTACTTTCTATGGTTTTGATATACCGCGTTTTTATTGGTTACAAAATGGGTAACTAATTTATCAGAACGTTGTAACTAAAAAGTGAGTACCACTTTCAAATGTCGAAATAATGATTGCTTTTTTAAATGTTTTTATAACCTGTTTAATTAGTGTCCAATCAATAATGATCCAGTGACAAAAAAAATTCCAAAAACCTATAAGTATAGAAATTACGCATGGGGGTGATGGTTGTACAACTACGCCACTTACGTTGCCTTTAAAACTTTTACAAACATTATTTACGTAAACTCTTTTCATAAATAATTAAAAAAAGGATTTAAACCATTTATTGATAATTTGTCACATGTACTAACATCTTTTTATCTATTTACGTAGGCTTAACTCTTTTCATGAATGAAAAAAGTTTAAAACTTACTAAACATTTATAAAAGGGAAAATAATTTCTCACGTACTTACTCCTTTTCATGAAGGCCAGAGGAATAGTTGGCTGAAAAGTCGTGAAACAACAACTCATAAAGATGAGAATAATAGTCCGCAATAGATAAAAATGGTGCTAATGCAGAGAGTGATCCGCGGTATTTTTTACATCGTATTTCCACGTTTAATTAAATTTTTACGATATGTTTTTTATTCAATTGTAAGGTTAAAGTACAGAATAGGTACAAAACACCCTCCCCTCCCCATGTTAAGAATGTTTTTTTTTTAAATAATAACATTATTATTTCAGCACAGATCACACTCTACATAAATATCATAAAATAAATACAAAGTATATATCTCAAAAAGTGAAATGTTCATTTCTACCGGAAATGAAATGGAGGACAATCGCGCAGTTACGAAAAAATATTTTTATTTAATGTAATGTATTTATAATTAGCAATGTTAAATTATTTTGATAATATGCAAACATTCCTTGACTTTAAAAATAGATTTTCTGAAAATTTCAATTAAATTGATAATGTAGAAATATCGTTCTATAAAATTTGAACAAACAAAGAATTACATTTATATATATATATATATATATATATATATATATATATATATATATATATATATATATATATATATTGTATTTTCTTTACAGGCGTAAGCCATACCAATACTCCCCACCAGCCTCATCATAGTTATCAGGTCAATACTCATCGAGATTTAAACCCTGAAGAGAAGTTTCAGGCTTGCATTTAACTTGATTTTCTTGAAAAAAATTCTGCCTCAACAGAAAAATGTTCAACAAAATGTTTAACTCGAAAATTATTTTGCCGAAAATTATTAATATTAACCTACAAAAAGGAAGATATTAGAATTAAAAAAATATTTACACTCAATCAGATGTGCCTTATATATATATATATATACATATATATATATGTGTATATATATATATATATATATATATATATATATATATATATATATATATATATATATATATATACTAACATGGGGGCCCGGTAATGTCCGCTTGTTTGGAGTTGTGTGTTGAGCAAAAAAAATTAAAAAGTGGAAGTAGAAAGTCAGGCTTAAACCCGAACCCCTAAAGACGAAAAAGAACGAAAAAAAGGTGAGATCTTTTTTGTTACGACAACCGGAAGTGACGTAGATTTAAATTAATGTTAGACAATCGAAAAGCGGAGATGATTATCGAAAATATCGTCGAAAATAGCGACCTCTCCGTGTTGAAAAGTGCCCAGTTGAGGGTGAAAAAATTTGTGTTTTTAGCCAATTTTTCGGTATTTCTCTGTCGTCTCCGTCCAAAGTTTTTAGGCAGACATGCAAACCTACGTACATACATCTTTATATTGGTAACTCAAATATTCGACACAAATCTATTAAAAAGCTTACCCTATCTCTGAATAATCTTTATGTAAAATTTCAAATGTTTAGTGCAGAAATTGTGTGAATAATTCGGTAGAGACTGCAGATGTCATTTTTATAACTTTGACCCCTAAGCATTTATTTACTTGATCTCAAATCAATGTATTAAGTTACATCCATATACAACGAACCCACATATAAAATTACAAGTGTTTAAATTCAAAATTGACGGACAATTTTGGTAGAGTTCTCAAACGTCTAATTGTTGAACTCTGACCCCTTAACAGCTAAATTTCTGACTGAAAATGGATTAGAAAATTTTCCCAGATCTCAGTACCCTGTATATCATATATTAATGTCAAAAGAAAAATTATTAAACAAACGACTAGATGTAATCCACGGGTGGTTGCACAGAAACAGATGTTTAATCTCATGAAATAGAGCAGATTAGGCAAAAAATACTAAAAACGAAACGTATAATATAAGGAAAGGAAACAGATGCAGGGGAGGTAATCCTAGATACAAAAATGATACCATGAGAGTAACCGAAGAACCGGGTAATAATACTAATTCAAACACCAAGCAAAAAAAGAGAACATTAAAATGAACACACATAAATATAAAAATAAAAATAAATAAACTTACATAATAATTGAGAAAGGAAAAATACGAAGCTACGGATTAAAACAGAAAACTATCTTTCCATAACATCAAAAGATGGAGGAAGTTAGGAGGCATGGCTTTGGAAATTTTTTACCCAAATAAGATGTTCAGCATTTGAAAAATATACATTTTGTTGTAAAAATCTCATAGAAAAAACATCTGCAAAATTTGATAGGGACAGGATATTTTTATGGAAACATAAATCGTAAATTTTATTTTTATTTCGGACTATTAGTCTCATCTTTATTAGTTGTTTTTTTTAATCTTTTTATTGGTTCAAGAATAAGGCCAGAGGAAGTTGGCCGAAACGTTGTGAACCAATAAAAAGATTAAAAAAAAACAACTAATAAAGATGAGACTAATAGTCCGAAATAAAAATAAAATTAACATAAAATGCTCATCTCAAGATAAAAAATTCCAATTAAAGGAATAATATATATATATATATAAATCGTAAAATTGCCTACTCACCAATGAACCAATGAACAGCTGTAATGAAAGAAATCCAGGAAATAAACGAAAATTATAAAAGAGAAAACGTGAGTCTTTGAATTTTCAACAAAATTTTACACTATATATATATATATATATATATATATATATATATACATACATATATATATATATCACTTGTTTCCAAATGTTTCCAATAATAAAATAATTTCTTGATTTTAGTAAAAATCTTTGTGTCTGAATAAATTTTATACTCTAAGAAACTTTGAATATGCGAGAGAAAAATCCTACCCGCAGTGAAATGCATAAACAATTTGATCATGTTCCAAATTATTATTATTATTTTTTTTTTTTATTTTTACACAGTGATCACCACTTATCAAGGCCCGGAAGCCACTCAGGGATAAGGGTTATTGTAAGTACATCACGTTAGTGAGGAGATTTTATGAAGTGTTTAATTAGGGGGGCGGTTCATTAGGAATTTGTTAACATTAGACTTGAAGACATCCAAGTTGTAGTCCGGAGGGAAGCAGGCAGACGGAACAGAGTTCCACAGGCGTGCAGTTCTAAGAAAGAAGCTTTGCTCATGAAATCCGCGTTTTGATTTAGGCACAGATATAGAGTGGGGGAAATTTTATAATTGAACACAAACGTATTCGACAATAACATTTTAAAGTATTGGATGTTGCGGAGAATAAGCTATATAAATGAATGTATCTTAGTTTGCTAAACCGTTAAATATTTAAACTTAAAGGTATGGAAAACTGGCGATCACTAAACAATCGGTAAATCAATGAATGAGTGCATTAATGTTATTTAAAATGTAAAGGTGACAGTCCAAGTAAAACGATACTTAACATGAAAGCCTAAGAGAGAAACGAAAATGCTATACGTATCCTTATAGACTAATGAAAATGCAATTATGTAAGCTTTATAGAAGAAGGAAAATGCTATTTAATACGTAAGCGTGACAGACCAATGAAAATGCTATTTCAGACGTAAGCGTGGCAGATTAACAAAAATACTATTTCATTTTTCATTATAGATTACTTGAACCATTCCTAAGTATAAATGCCTAATATTATTGGATACGCGTATCTAGAAGCAGTCCCTCTATGCGCTTGTATATCGATATTTTTTAAAGAAACACATTAAATAATGACGCTATCACAACTAGTTAAATATGCAACTAAACATGATTTTGCACTAGTCTTTAAACAAGTCTAAGCAGAATTAATCAAAGAATTTGTAAATTATTTTGTTCTTTTACTCCATTCGCACTGACACATTTCATAAATATTAAATGATCTAAGCATAATTAAAGTTAAAATATTACAACGTAGCGATGGGCGTAGAAGATAAAGAGGTAAGGAAACATTTATAGTGATCATCTTAGCTTTTACACCCTATTAAATATTATTGTGATGTCCCTGTAAATTATTAATAATGAGCTGAAAAGTACACACACGCTCAGACGCACAGACGCCCCTCCATATATATATATATATATATATATATATATATATATATATATATATATATATAAAAGTGAATATGTATGTGTGTGTCTGTGTGTGTACATTTTCCAACGCAATAACTCTGTCAATTTTCAGTCTGCGGACTCAGAATTTGATATACAGGGTACTGAAATTTGGGAAAATGTTTGTTATGCGTTTTCGACCAGAAATTTGGCTATTAAGCTGTAAGAGTTCAACGATTTGACCTTTGAGAACTCTACCAAATTCCTCCCAAAATTTAAGGTCTAAACCTTTGAAATTTTTGATATAGGTTCCTTGGACATGGATCTTACTTACTAAGTTGATTTGCGTCCCAAAGTGTTAAGAGGTCATAATAGTGGTCAAATTTAAAAAAAAATGACCGCAATTTTTTTTCTCACCAACGTACACCCCCAAAAACCCAGATAACGCCGGACTGAAATGCTAGTATATATATTGTTTAAGCACAAAATCTATCTCTCTCTCTATCTCTTTCTCTCTCTCTCTCTCTCTCTCTCTCTCTCTATATATATATATATATATATATATATATACATGAATACAAACGAAAATTGTTGAAAGTCACTGATAGTTTATTATTCAAACAAGCATTTGAATATATTGCTACGTGTTTGTTTTACGCATTTAGCACTGCTTTAAATTTATACCGCTCACTCATTTTAAGATTCAATTTAAAAAAAAAAATGTACATTTTATCGGTCAGCTCCTCAAAATATAATAATAATAATAATAATAATAATAATAATAATAATAATAATAATAATAATAATAATAATAATAATAAAATGATTTTCATTCAATATTTTAATAAAATTAATGTGTTCCAGAATTCTGAGAATCTGTAACGAACGGAGAGATGTTTTTTTTTTTTTTGATAATTGTTTAAAAATTTTAAAAAAAATTAATCATCATCTGGGTGAATGTCATCTTGAATTTCAAATTGTTTTTCAAGATTTGAAAGATGAATTTTTATCGCAGTGTAACAGGATGAAATGTACGGGACAGTCACGTTGACACACCGGTTCCCGTCAGATCACTGAAGTTGCGCAAAGTTGAGCCTAACCAGTACCAGATGGGTGGCCATTTGGGAAGGCTAGACGCTGTATGTATATTCTGGGAAGGTTGGGAGTGGGGCCAGCACGCTCACCCTGTAAGAAGAACTTCTCGCTACAAAAACATCTACAAAAGTTGTAGATGGCCTATGCCCCCCCCCCAGGGGCTCAAGGGCTATGGATGGATATGGTAACAGGATGAGACTGGTGGATTGAAAGTTTAAAAAATCACTGACAAAAATTAAAACTCATATTGAAACACAGTTTGAATAATTTATTAGAAACATGTTATGCCTGATGATTATTGGTTTAATAAATTAACAGTCAAAAAGATTTAATGAAATGCAATTGTTTCGGAAATTTGTAAAATGCAATTTTGACATTGATATTTTTTTATATGATGTCAGTCAACGGACAATGAGCAATCGGATATCTCTGCTGAATAATTCATTAGAAACGTGTTGCATTTTATGATACATATTATTGGTGTAATACCAATTCCAAAATGAGCAAAGGATGAAGTATGGCTTTGTGCAGATTTATTCAACAACTTACAGATCAGATGGTAAGGAAGAAGTTGTTGGATGTGTGATGATTACAGTCTGAAGTGAGAGATATTCATGACAGATTCCCTTTTCCCCAAGGGCAATAACTCTCTCTTCTTTGTTCAAAGGCAAATAACATAAATAGTTTTAGGTTGTACCTAAGAAAATGTAATAATAAAAATGTTGTATGCAAAGAGAACCAATGACGGGATTGTTTTAAAATCTGGAGATATATGATATGTTATTGGCTTAAAACCAATTAAAACATGAGCAGAGGATGAGGCATGACATTTAACAGATTTATTCAACAACTTTTTAGATGCGTGGATGATTAAAGTCAGTGATACAAATTACATTTGTTTATATCTCAAAGTGTTATCTTAAATGGGAAACCATATTAAAAACAAGAACACGTTCCCATGGATTCTGTGCGGTTAGTGATGAAAATGATATTTACAGCCAAATGCATGACGGACTAAAGCAGTTGCATGTACAGCCTTAGCCTGAAAGACCAACGAAAATGGTCTGTCAAATTTGGGTCTAATAAACGAATTAATGTACCTTAAACTGACAGGCAAATATAAATGTTATTTCAAACTTCAGCATGCCCGAACAAGTTGAATGTTATTTTAAAATTAAGCATGACAGACAAGTTTAGTCCGACTCGCGATACAAAATAAGATTTTAAATTTAAGCATGACATACCAAAATGTTGCGTTCTAAAGTGTCTGTTTGAAAAATTAATTTCAAGTATAACAATTTTCCCCCAAAACTAAAACCTTACTTGAAACTCTAAATCATAATAAAAACCTACTGTTAACTGTAAGTTAATAACCCTCGTCTCTGGAAAGCTAACAATCTGCTCTACCCCCCCCAAGCTGCCTCTAAACTCCTACATTGCACAGGCCTTTGTAGTGGAATCATTAACTTCCAGCCCGTAACCTTCACATGCTAACTGCTTAATAGTCATCACTAAACATCTACATATTTCTACTTCTTAGACATGCATTAGAGTTCATTCCTATCCAGTTAGGTACCTAACAGCCTATGTATGTACTCAGAAGCACAGGAGTCAGCATTAAATAACTATGTCTCCTCCTAGATAGTTTGCAACGATTTATATAAAACTGAACAGATACTCCTTGTTATGCAAAATGTTCCATAACTCTTAACTGAAAGCTAAAATTATCTTTCTTTATTAATAGACACATACTTAATACCTACAACTTCAACTTATTCGCGTGTATTGAAAACTTGTCCATATATCTATTTACCTAATTACACATGACACAAAACTTATCTACTGTTTTATCCGTACTTAATAGCACTTACATCTTAACCCTCCTGTCATCTAAAATATACAGAGATTGAGCACAACTCTTAGTTTAATTTTTAATACCTACTCATACTGTAACGTTATCATCTACCTAACATAACATATAAATAAAATAAAGGAAAAGCCTTAAACCACATTAACTCCTCACACACCTGCTTACAAACGTAGTTGCTTACACTGCATGAGCTTTACTAACTTAATACAGTAACACTGAAATAGCAATGCCCCTTAATCATTTGGAAGAGTGTGACTATTCAGCAGATATATAACCTGTAGAAACTAACCCAGTAACATTAACTAACCACACGGTGTCGCAGAAATACCTGGATTATAACACAGGCTCGGGGCGAACCCTCTCAGTACTGACGGACCCAGTAGATCCTCCCAGATCATCCGTCTAGGAGAAGGAAAACTCTGAAACTAAACCAAAGGGGAGGGAGGCCTCTTCAGTTTTGGATGACAAACTTCCTGGAGCTGATGACTCAAACAAATTACCGGTTTGAAAACCTAAACTGCTTAAGGAGGAGATAGGATCTGTCTATCGTCCAGTTCCATACTCCTTCTTTGCCTATTAGTCAGGCGCAGAGACGCTATCAACGTGATTCAACAGAAACCCACAATGGTAGATCTTGTTTTTTGTCTAGGGCAATGAACGCCGTTTTCCCCACTCCCGACACATCCCACCGCTAAAAACCCGGCCTTGGGAGTGCTTGATTAACGCATATGCCTGTGCAATTAGATTGGATTGACCTTCTTCTGATCGTTGTAGGGTACCGGATTGATAGTTCCTGGCTGCTGTTTCCGACTGGTAGTACAAGGTCCGTAACTCTTTGGTAGCTCTTAGAGCGGCTGCTCCATTAACTATTGTATAATATCGGGGCGTTTGTAGTGTATGTCGCGCATGGAAAGGGACCATGCACTTATCCCCGGTAAGCTTTTCTGAGGTCACAATCCTAGTTGAAGAAAGGTCAGCTAATGGTCTATCTGTGTTGCATGTGTTATACACTGCATAACCTTCTGTTCAGCCCCCCCCTTACCTAAACTGAAACTCTTTAAAAATATGATGACAGTACAATCTTAAAATAAGCTTAAACCAGGCTTAGGGTCAACCTAATTAAACTTGCCTCCTCCCCTGCGGGTTGCATTCACGAACATCCGTGGGCTTAGAACTAATTTAGCTGATGTTGAAGCATTTCTACTAACAAATACCCCGGGTATCTTAGCACTAAGTGAGACTAACCTACACTCCTCCACCCCCTCTAAGTACTTTAACATGCTTGGATATCTCCCACTCTGCCGTAAGAACTCTGACAGACATATGCACGGACGTGGAGTGACATTCGTAATACTTTTCTATTAACTATAGAAACAAACCTAGAATCGGACGATCACGCCTTTATGTGCTTTAGATTTAACATGCAACACAACATTAGCTACTTTTTATTTTCTCTACGGCTCCCTCTCGACCCAAGACTGCACCATAATAAACAAAGTCTCTGAGAGCATAGACACATCACTATCAAGTACATGCATTTGGTGACTTTAATGTCCACCACAAAAACTGGCTTGAATTCTCTACTTACACAGACGCAGCGGGCAGCTCAACACATAGCTAGCGTCTCTATATCTCACTCCCTATCACAAATGGTTACGTTTCGAACCCGTTTCCCTGACCAAAAATAACAACACGCATCACTTCTAGATCTGTTTTTGACCACAGTTCCCGAGGATTGTATAACGAATGCCGACAGCCCACTTGGGAACGCCATCATGCAGTCGAAATCGCCCCAAACTCGAGAGCCAAAACTGAATAGCCAGTCCTCAAAATAACGAGATATAAAAAGGCTGACTGGGAAGCCATCAGAGATCTTATCAGAGATGCGCATTGGGAAAATGTTTTCTCTTCCTGCTGAACAGTGCACAAATGAGAGTAGTGAATGGTTCAAAACTGCAAGTGAAGCACATGCTCCTATGCGGGAATTTTATAGCAAGCCCCACTCTCCCCGATAGTTTACTTCGACTTGCGCAACTGTCATTGCTCTAAGGCAGCAAGCATACCGAAGATTTAACATTAGTCTACTTCAAAACAGCCATTACTCAAAAGCAGCATGCACACCGTAGGTTTAACCGACATAAGTCCAGTTCAAACAGACTGAAGTATATAGAAGCTAGAAGTAACGTTAAAAAAGAAATAGCGATAGCCAAGAGAGAATTTACTGAAACTACTTAAAAGGCATCGAAGCAAAAAATTAGGAACTCGTGACTTCTGGAAAATCTACAACAGTGTAATAAATAATGGGCAATTAACAAGTCTCCCACTAACCAAGAATCATGAGGTTGTTTGCTAAGCAACCGACAAGGCTAACATGCTTGCCAGTCGGTTTGTCTCTAACTCCACACTGGACCCTCTCAACCACCCTCTACCAGATGTTCCTATGCGGAGAGACGCCACGATAGACGATCTGAAAATCACCCCTGCTAAGTTGTATGCTATCATAAAAAAAAACTTGACACTTCAAAAGCATGTGAACCCGATCTCATCCCAGCTGTACTATTAAAAAAAAGTGCTCAGCCTAAGTAGCTACAGTTCTCTCCAAACTCTACACCAAGTGCCTTAATGAATCTTGCTTTCCGGGCTGTTGAAAAACTGCTTCTGTGGTACCAGTATTCAATAATTCTAGCGAAAGCATGTGCCCATTAAATTATCGCCTCATTAACTTGCTCCAACTTTTTGCAAAATATTTGAGACCTTAGTTAACCATGTTCTAGTCCATCACCTTACAGATGCTAAACTTCTGACTGACAAACGATTTGGATTTAGGCAAGCCTGTTCCACAGCAATCCTAACTGTAATCTCTGAACGTATATACCATTCACTGGACAAAGCCGGTGAGGGCAGAGCGGTAGCTCTAGATATACCTACGGCTTTTGACAGGGTATGGCATGAGGGTCTCCTCAGGAAAATTAGATCATACGGTATAACTTGTAGAATACTAAGCATAATTAAATCCTTCTTAGATAAGAGAAAAATCCAGGTTGTCCCCGACGGTCGTACGTCTAAACAATATGATATAAATGCGGGAGTGCCCCAAGGGTCTATCCTTGGGTCTCTGTTGTTCTAAATATTTATAAATGACCTCCCCGACAAAATTACCTCTGAGATGGGTATATATGCTGATGGCACCACACTATAACAGGCACGACAGGAAAAAAACGAACATATATCTAAGGAAATGGCAGAAACACTAGAGGATGACGTCCATTCTGTAGTGGAATGGGGACAAAAATCGATGGTCACGTTCAATGCCGCTAAGACTAAATTAGTTTCCTTCAATAATTACAAGAAACCTTCTCTACCACTAATAGCAATGGACAGCGACTCTTTATCCGAGAGTACATCTTTCAAACTGCTTGGCCTAACGTTCACAGGAAACATGATTTGGAACAATTACATTGAAAGCATTGACAGGCCAGGTACGAAGAAGGTAGGCTTTCTCTACCGTGCTAGAAAATAACTAACATCCGAAAGTATCCTGTACCTCTATAAGGCCAACATTCGCCGATGTATGGGTTAGTGCTGTCATATTTGGGCTTGTACATCTGCTACGAGTTTCTCGCTCCTAGACGAAGTCCAAAAGAGAGTCGTCAATCTGATAGGCCCTGGAATGGCATATAAGCTTCAGCCTCTGCGCCATCGACGAAATGTTGTATCCCTCTGCCTGTTCTTCAAGTATTTAAATGGAGAATGATCTGATGAACTACAACCACTTGTGCCCCCCACCAGGCAGCTAAATCCCACCTCACACAATAGATATCCCTAGACGTAAAAAGATGTTTCTACTCAAGTAGTTTCTTTCCCAGAACCGCTAGACTTCGGAATTCCATTCTGTATGGGCGCGCAGATGTGTAAGTGTAACGTGAACCGGCATCTTGCTGCCCAAATCCCTACATAGTATCCAGTAGTTGTTGTCCCTTATAGTATCCCCCTACACTAAAGATGCAATGTGCCTTGTTTGGGGTTAAAATTTAATTTTAAAAAAATGTAAAAAAAAGTTATCATTGCAACCGAATCTGTTACGCTACCTCAAAATCGGCTGGAAACAGCGATAATGAGGAAACAGGGAATAACAGTCGCTTATAATTGACCGCTGTCCAGATCTGTCGCTCAGCTATACTGTCGCTAATAATTCCTAGGTAACAAAGCAAAAAGAGAGAGAGAAAATTTTATTTCAAGGCAAAAAATAAAAATTATAGATTACATAGTAAATTCAAACATGGACAGTAATATAGTTAATCATGGAAAATTAAACAGACTAATACTAAAACTGGAAAAAATATTCTAGTAAAATGTATTATAAATTTATAACTTAAAAGTCAGCAGTATTAATTAAAAATTTATTACATAATGTTAAATTGAATTTAAAAAATCATATACTGCAATATTTTAAGCTATAAATTTATATTTTTCTTAGAATATCTTGTCCTTTTCTTATCTGGTTTTAACAACTAGTCCTTTTACTTTTCCATGTTTAATTCTTAACCGTGCTGTTATCATGTTCTCATTTTT
Organism: Euprymna scolopes; assembly: GCF_053919585.1. Lineage (NCBI taxonomy): Eukaryota > Metazoa > Mollusca > Cephalopoda > Sepiida > Sepiolidae > Euprymna > Euprymna scolopes. Next base: position 57,536,585 of record NC_136522.1, on the reverse strand, counting down.
CAATGTAATATTAAATGTGTTACTTTAATCAATTCTGAAGAGAATACTCCTGCAGTATAAATGTCATTGTAACGCCATCTATCGAGTTTGGGTTTAGATTGCTGTACAGACAAACTCAGCCTACACACTCATTACGTTATAGAAACGCTAACAAAAAAAATAAACAGTCAATGTCTGGATTCTTTCCAACTAAAACAAAACTTTTACAATGACGACTTAGTTTTAAGGGTGCTGAAAACGATTATGACATTAACTTTAGATTAGATTTGGTTGGTTGGTTTTGTTTTACGGCATATCAACCCTTTTCGGGTTATTTAATGCCGAATCGAAAGACTTTGAAGAGAAATGTTTCTGTAGAATATATTTGTTGTTTTCAAGTCGGTTTCTATTTAACCCATAGTTGGAAACCTAACAGGTACTACCACTCCGGGTCAGAGTGGACGTGGGAGCAATGGTAATTAAAGGGTGGCTCCACACTCGCCAAAGCCTGCAAGCTGGGGCCTTAGCACTGGATATAGTTTAAGGTCATATCCAGAACCCCCATAGAGGGACTTTTACCCTCTGCAGGGGGCAGTCGGAATATTCTAATGCCCCACCGACAGGACCACCTTAGATTAGAGAAATAGTCAAGAAAATGTGCGTACTTACTTACTTGAAAATCATTAGGCATTATAAATAAAATAAAATAAAATAAAATAATTAATAAATTAATATAATTAACATAATGGATGATCACATTTTAATGTATATATTTTCTCTTTAGGTCCTGTATCCCACTTTACACTTAAATACGATGTAGTCCTAGTTATAAATTGGGAATGTTTCAGTTGAAACAGCCAGAGATGTCTTTGGCCTGACGAAGCGATTCCCTTACCGGGTTTTCGCTGAAACATGTATGCCTATATGTAGCCATTTGTTTGTATACTAAATTAACTTATTTTGGCTCTGTCTAACCATTTGAGCAGTCTTTTGGTAGACACACTTAATAATTACTACCAATACAATATATATATATATATATATATATATATATATATATATATATATATATATAGTAAATATATAGTAAACATATATACATATATAGTAAATCGCCTATGGCATCATAGCATAATGAATTAGGGCGCTGGACTGAAATACATAAGGTCCAAGGTTCGAATCTTACCAAGAGTCAAGCTACTCTGAAGAGGAGTAGAGCTCCGAAACGCGCTTCTCTCTAGATTACTGTTAAAAAAAAAAATAAATAAATATATACATATATATATACATATATATATATATATATATATATATATATATATATATATATATATGTGTGTGTGTGTGTGTGTCTGTGTGTGTGTGTGTGTACAAAACGAATTCGCTAAATGCTACCCAAGAAATTCCGAAGATTACAATTATCATCTCTACAACTTTGAGGCTTAAGTGAACATCGATTATTAAGCAGATGAATTACAAATATCTTACAAATAAAACATCATTAATCTGTTCTTCACAACGATTAGCGCGGGTGCGGTTTTATTTTCATAATTTTATACAGAATTAATTACATTTTAGAATGAAGGAACGAACCCCTAGTGTAAAGTTAACAAGTTTGATTTAATTCAAAATGGCATTTCCGCATTTTCCGATGAGTTAGAATTATTTACTGGTGCTACTAGATCAGGCTGTCTGAAGATACTGGCTTTCTGATTCTAACATTGATGCTTTTTTGTTGCTTTTCTACTTCCTTTAGCAAAACTTTATTATGTTCTGCAAAACAAACACCAAAAACAACAACCCAACGTTTCCCTTCTTTCCTTCTCTTCAGTTCCCATTTCACCTTCTATTTCCCCCATTTTGTGACTGGTTCTATAACTTCAAATGTACCAAACATGAATACGGTTACCCTTTTCCGTTTCCCATTAAAAATCTTATTCATGTTCTTCAGAGCAGGGTACAAAAACGATAACATCCACTGTAAAACAACCAAACCAAACACTACAAACTAGCGATTGAAGATACATGGAGCTTGAATAATAAGAATATTCTTACAAATAACTGTATGCAACATAAATAGGGTTTCCAAAAAAACTGGATTCGGAATTGTTCACCCAAAATGGCTGACATGCCGTAAAACAGCTGAACACAACTCTACAAATAAAGATCTGAAGATATAAAAGACTTGTAAAAAACTGTTTCCAACATAACTGGATAAAGCATTAAATAACACGAAAAAGGTTGATATGCCGTAAAATAAAACAACTAAACAAAATTCTACAAATAAATATTTAATATTTTGCGTCCTGCTTTTATATTCCGCCCGAATGGATCAGAAGTGATTGCAAATATTATCGTTATAATGACTGAACTGATGTATTCCTGATCTGAAAGTTTCATCATTCTGTTACAGATATTGACATGCCTCAGAATCAGAGATCGGTCATTTAATTCTTGGACAAAATGCGTTTAAAATAGTTTTGAATATGTAGAAAAATAAGTTCTGGAGCACAAAACCTTGCTTTTTTCAATATCACCCCCGTCTTTGTAGCTATTAAACATTTTAGTTTTTGAGTTAAGAAATAGGATTTCGTATTTTCAAATTGTCCAATAATTTTTGTTCAATCTAACTTAAATTTTTTTTTTAGTCATTGATTCAATTTTAGAGAATATTATATAAAGGCGTTTATTTAATATCAACAAAGTTGTATAAATTACTTAGGCGCCTTCAGATAAATTCTGGTGGTTGGTTGGTTGGTTGTTTTTGTTTTACGGCATATCAACCCTTTTCGGGTTGTTTAATGCCGAATCCAAAAACTGGATTCGCCATTATTCCCCCCAAAATGGCTGACATGCCGTAAAACAACTGAACACAACTCTACAAATAAAGATCTGAAGATATAAAAGACTTGTAAAAAAACTGATTCCAAGATAACTGGATAAAGCATTAAATAACACGAAAAAGGTTGATATGCCGTAAAATAAAACAACAAAACCAAATTCTACAAATAAATATCTAAAGATATAAAGAACTTGAAGGATAAAAAAAAAATTCCCCCAAAACAAAACAACGAAACAACCAAACAAAACAAATAAGTATGAATATCGTAAATATATTTACTTTGAAAATATTTTATATAGAGCTATACAATCATTACAGGGTTGTAGCAAAATTCTGGAATGCACCCTTTAAACATTACTCGACAGAGCTAATGAAAACAATTGAGAAAGAGCTGTGTTTTATTGGTACGGATGATTAATGTTACTACAATTAATGAATAGGACGATCTATAACAGGTAGAAAGTAATAAAGCTGGAGACGTTGTTACCACATGAATTGTGGGATAATTGGATGGAACTTGGTTGATTCTGTTTTCAGTACATATCAACTAACGTTGTTTTACAGGTAACGAATAACAGTTCACCTTTACTAATCGCCAACATTCAGCAAGATAGATGGATGTAGATGATTTCCCTTAAGATCCTTCAAAACGGAGGTCTATTAAAAAAATGTAACGCTCTTGGATATATATATATATATATATATATATATATATATATATATATATATATATATATATATATATATACATATATAGTGTTATAATGGAATAATTCCAGGATGAAATCCGGGTATGAGAGCTCAATGTGGTAAACAGAGCAATAACATAAAAATATAACACGGACATTCAATGCGGGAGCGACAATTATGTAATTTCCGTGTTATATATATATATATATATATATATATATATATATATATATATATATATATATATATATATATATATATATTGTAAAACTGGTAATTAGTAAAATCCTAAAGAGAGTATCAATAATATTGCTGAGCAAATATGTGTTTTATTTTTTTTATTACCGTTTTATCTGTTTGGTTACATATGTTTCAGATATTGGACCGTGTTTATGATCTAACATGGATCTCTGTAAGGTCTGACGAGGCTGTTAGATCGGTCCAACACCCGAAACATATGTAACCAAACAGATAAAACGGTAATAAAAAAAATAAATATATATATATATTTATTTTTTTTCTGTAGAAATATACTGTATTTCCTTATAATATATACCAATCCTTATTTAAGAAGGTCAGTGTAATTATAGAGAAATATAGTGGATTAATTACAAAAGTCTATATTCCAAAGTACATTATGCTGATCATCTTACAATTTATTTCTTTAATTCAGTTGACATGTACAATTCTGGCGTAATGTACATTATATTATAAGGTATTTAGAGCTTCTCTTCCAATTTTCGGATTTTAATCATGCCAGAACGCACATTATTTCCTTTTAATTAATCGATTTTGCTATTTCTTCTGATGATTTAAGTGCAAAATAGATTCATTGATTGATATAAACATTTTACAATTTATTTTGTGCTACGAAACAGATACTGCCATGAATTATAAACGTCATCTGAATTAAAGGAATAAATTGTAAGATGGAAAACATTACGTAATTTGGTATATATATTTTGTCATTCATTCGCTATATATATATATATATATATATATATATATATATATATATATATATATATATATATATAGTGATGATCATATTTATTGGCACGGTAAAATAAAAGTTAAATTTTGTCTAATAAATTCTAAAAAAGGGATTAAATTAAAGAAAATAACAAAGTATATTATGTATTTTTAACTGGCCTTTCCGATGCAGCAATCGGATTTTAGAAAAAATAAATAACAAAGGAACAACAAACATAATTGCAAAAAACCCTTGTTCAAAATTATTGGCACGATTTATTTAATAATCAATTGTATAGCCTTTGGCCTTGATTACCTTCCTCAGTCGCTTTTCATAGTTTACAACCAAGTTGTTGCACTCTCCACTAGTAGTTTTAGCCCACTCTTCCTGACAATAATCCTCCAATTGAATAAGATTCTTAGGCTTCCTTTGCATTACCCTCAATTTTAATGTTCTCCATAAATTTCCAATTGGATTAAGGTCTGGGCTTTGTGATGGCCACTCCAAAACATTAATATGATTGTCCTCAAGCCATTTCGTAGTCAGTTTAGCCGAATGCTTTGGGTCATTATCTTGCATGAACCACCAACGACGACCAAGTGAGAGCTCTTTAGCAGAGTCTTTCAGGTTTTCATCCAATATTTTAACATGATCTTCCTTTTTTATGCTACCTGTGACCTTAACAAGTCGCCCTGGTCCAGAGACAGCAAAGGATCCCCAAAACATAAAACTGCCTCCACCGTGCTTCACTGTGGGTATGGTGTTCTTAGGCAGGAAAGCTTCGCCAGATTTTCTGTAAATATAAGGCACTTTATTATGGCCAAATAACTCTATTTTCATTTCGTCAGTCCATAGAACACGTTTCCAGAATGCAACATCTTTATCAATATGACGTTTTGCAAAGGCTAGCCTTGCTTTCAGGTGCATAGGCTTCAATAAGGGAGTCTTTCTCGGACGACATGCTTTTAAACCAGCTCTCTTCAAAACTCTACCAACTGTATGTCGAGATACATTCACTCCAGAGGTGCTCTGTTCATCAATAATCTCCCCAACAGAGATCCTTGGGTTTTGTTTTACTTGTCGAACAATTTTCCGTTCATCTCTTGGGGAAAGAATCCTTTTTCTCCCTCTACCCTCTAAACTCATAACGTGGCCTTGCGATTTGAACTTGTTTATTATGGCTCTAACAGTGGATTTGGGAAGGTTTAGCTTCTTTGAAATTTCATCATAGCCCTCCCCATTGGTATGGCATGCTACAACAAGCTTCCTGACGTCTTCGCTGTGTTCCTTAGTTTTAACCATGGCGATTGAAAATTATAATTTAGTCACTTATAATAGTTTAAATAAATCGCTATCTAAAAATTATCTGAAAAAAAATATTCACTGAATTAGCGTTAAACAAGCATAATATGGCTATAAAAAAGTTCAGAAAGCACGTAAACCGGAAATTGATTGATATTATACTGATACTAAAAGAAAAACAAAGCCGTGCCAATAATTTTGAACAAGGGTTTTTTGCAATTATGTTTGTTGTTCCTTTGTTATTTATTTTTTCTAAAATCCGATTGCTACATCGGAAAGGCCAGTTAAAAATACATAATATACTTTGTTATTTTCTTTAATTTAATCCCTTTTTTAGAATTTATTAGACAAAATTTAACTTTTATTTTACCGTGCCAATAAATATGATCATCACTGTATATATATGCATAGCTTTATATATATAATATAAAGCTGAACGTATGCGTGTGTGTCTAGTCACGAGTAGGCTCCTATATGATGGCCTATTATAGAAAACTGATCACGTATAATGATAGAAGATGTATCGAGACACAGGAATGGGGATGTTTGATCTGGCATAATGATAATCCATTAAAGTTGTTGGGTCTTAGAATGGAAATAAAAAAAATTAAAAAAAAACCGTTTACAAGTGTTTTTCATATAGATGTACATAATACTATTTTAATAAGTATGTTTTAACTTAAATAATGATGGTATAATAAAATTGTGGGGTCTGCGTTTGCGCCTGGCATCCACAGAATGGAAATAGGCACAAACTTTAATTAAGACTTTTCATATCTATCTGCGTAAGTTTACTTTAATAATTATGTTTCAGTTTGACGAAATCTGGTATAATAAAATTATTGGGTGTTCATTCGCACCTGACCTTCATAGAATGAAAATATGTCACAAAGTTTGACGAGTTTTTTTTTAATATAGATCCACAGAATATTGTGATAAGTGTTTCAGTGTGAACAGGTATGGTATAATGATTATGAGGTTTATCTATTTTATTATTACTTTCATCATATTTTGCTTTGGATTTGATACCCCCAAATTCAAAGCTATCTCTTTACAACCCTTCCTTTTTCATAACCTATCATACTTTCATAAATCAGAGTCCATTTTCTGTGGGATGTTTTTGAACCCAGTAAACGACGGGTACTTTTGCTAGTATATATATATATATATATATATATATATATATATATATATATATATATATAACAATAAGTGCATTACCGAGATTTATAGCAATAGTGTTGCTTATAATATAAGCACAATTTACTTGTAAGTGCTAGGGTTAACGAAACGTATACTTTAAAAGAGAACGGTTGTTTATAATTGAAAGTTCTTCATTGACAATTACTGATTGATAAGTTTAACAAATAAATACGAATGGAAGTAAATGATAAAAGAGACGCACACGTTGGAATTAGGTAAATTAAATTCCTTTCAAATGAATTAATGTGTTTGATCAAATTGAAATGAAAACGCCGCACTATTAAATCCATAAATTGCAACGTACTTTCAAATATACGCACCCAATTATATATATATATATATATATATATATATATATATATAAATATATATATATATATTATATATATATTATATATATATATGCGTGAGTTTTATATATATATATGTGTATGTATATGTATGTATTTTATATATACCCACACCTATGTATATATATATATATATATATATATATATATATATATATATATATATATATATATATATATATATATTTAATTTTTTTTAGAAAATGTATGTCAAATAAGATACACGAAATGCTCCGCGTTTATAGAGTCGATGAAAATTTTGGTTTTTGTATATTCCCGGAACACTGGATATGCTAGTCAACCAATCAGATTCTTTGTTATATTCCCACTCCTTGATCGTAACCAGTGGACGCTCGTTTATCAGGCAGATTACACTTGATGTCTAATTCAAAGTTTTGTTTATTCCTTTTGCTAGGGATCAGGTTTATTCGAGTTTTTTTTTTGTTTTTGCGTTGGCAAAATACTTCCATTTTATTTTAAACTAATATAGCTTTTGATGTAGTTGATTATTTATTTATCATAATAGTCATTTGATTTATTGTGGTTGATAGCCTTTTTTACATTAGAGACACAATTTTTCTAGGCCCGGGTGCCACTCGAGGATTAGTGATAATCAGCGTCTGGTCACGAATATGTTCATAGTTTATGGGGCAATATCGTAGTACTCGTGAGTAGTAGAAATTTGTTAAACTGGATTACTTAACAGAAGAGCCTATCAGGAATTTTTTTTTTATATTGGACTTACGAAGACGATCAAGTTGTAGTCAGTTGGTAAGCAAGCAAACGGAACACAGTTCCACAGGCGTGCGATTCTAAGAAACCAGCTTTGTTCATAGAAATTTACGTTTAGGTTAAGGCACAGATAACGAGTAGGGGAAATTATTGATAGTATTTTCAACTAGACCAGCGGTTTTCAACCGGGGTCCCCATGGACCATAGGTGCCCATGGAATATTTCTGGGGGTCCACAGAATTATTATCATTACTTATTATCATTATTATCATTATTATCATAATTATTATAGTTATTGTAGAATACTTTATTTGCATTAAATTAATTTTCATTTCAAAATAAAGCTTAATTATATATTCCTTTGATTATTAAAACCTCAAAATTTATATTAGTGAAAAATCGAAGATTGTCTTATGACCAATAGTTATGAGGGGTCAGTCAAGATAAAAAGAAGGGAAAAGGGGTCCATAAGTCAAAAAGGTTGAAAACCACTGAACTAGACGATTGTTTTTCGTGAAAGTTGGGTAAGGGGAGATCATAGACGAACTCTCAGACGAGTATTTGCCATGAAAATATCGATAAAGAACGAAAACTCGCTATATTCCCGGTACCCAAAATGGCCGACATGTAACAACGTAAGGATGGAATTCGTTTTCTCCAAACGAACACACGAGATTTATCATGTACACAATTACTTATTTGTTGGTAACATCGAATGTAAATCACATCTGTCAAATCAGTAAGAAAGGAGCTTTTTATGAAAACAAAAAATCATAAAGTTGCCATGTCATAAACATACGGCTGAAATGAAGAGATACAGGATAAAATAAACAAGATTTATAAAAAAATAAAAAAATGTAAGTCTTTGAGTGTATACAAAGTTTTGTGCTATATGTGTGTGTGTATATATATATATATATATATATATATATATATATATATATATATATATATATATATATATATATATAATGGACTCGCTCCCCTTGATTTCAAACTATGAGTTTTTTACACAACAACTAACTTGCTCAGAAATCTACATAAATGATTTGCTTTTAGTGGTGAAGGCTTTGTGTTGAACAAACCACACTTTTTGGTAATACAGCTATTATATTAGATGACCGGCACAATACATATTGTGCAGTAGACCGCAAGATTTTACATGGAAATTAGCTTTTCCTAAATGCATGTCTTTAAAAAGGCAAGTTGCATCTCTCCCAGTCAAACAAATGCCAGATACCAACATGGACATTTCTACGAATCAGCCCGATACATACAGCGCCTAAATTTCCGAAATAGTCACCCATCAGGTACTGGCCAGGTTCAACGTGGTTTAACTTCGATGATATGGTGAGAACCGGTCTGCCGTGTAAAGCAAACGTGGTAATAAGTAAAAACCTGAAGAAAGTGCTCAATACTATTGTAGAGCATATATATATATATATATATATATATATATATATATACATACATACACTTGTCAAGATTCAGTACTGTTCGTAGTATCAGAACTAATCAGTGTTGCTAGACAATCATGTATATATACATCTATATATATATATATATATATATATATATATATATATATATATATATATACACATACACTCATATATATGCGGACACAATCAAGCACCCCAACACACACACACTCACTCCCCCATATATATATATATATATATATATATATATATATATATATATATATATATATATGTACGGGTTACCTTCAGTAAGTATTCAGACTTATTTTTGTACGGGTATTCAAACTTGTAGACACTTTAGCATGTTTTTACTATACATCTCATGAGATGGCTGGACGATTTGTGTGATTTCAGGTTCAACAAATAGACAAGGCAGGAATGAGAACATACCTTATTAAAGCCTGATTTTGAAAGCTGGGATTTTTTTTTTTTAAATGCAACCTGTACTTGAGGATTAGTACGAAAAACTGTATGCAATTAATTTCAGAATAAAACTTACAAACGGCTATGTAAACGTATAGAATTCTTCAGACTGCTTTTTGGATCATCAGCATTATATGTTTCAGGGGATTAGAGATTTAAGCATGGCAATGGGCATGCGAGAGATGATTAAAGGTGTAAGAGAAAAGCAAGATTGGCCAAATAAAGAATTTCTGGATATACGCCGTCGTGTGTCTATAGACACAACACATACACATTTTGATGTACTTGTGGGATTGTACGCGCAGTTATTAGTGATGCAACTGAAGACTACGAAACATTTTCCTAAGGGTGCTCAGATAAAATCATTAATATAGATATATATAGATATATATAGTAAGTTATAAAATATATATGGCGATTAAGCTACACTGAATATTCCGCGTTTCATCCACTCTAGGACTCTCAGTCTTATGCGCGCATATATATATATATATATATATATATATATATATATATATATATATAGCGATTAAGCTACACTGAATATTCCGCGTTTCATCCACTCTAGGACTCTTCAGGCTTATGCGCGCATACGCCTGAAGAGTCCTAGAGTGGATGAAACGCGGAATATTCAGTGTAGCTTTATCGCCATATATATTATATAACTTACTAACTAGCTCTACCTACGTATTGAGTACTTTTGAAGTAAATATTTAAAGTTTACGCATGAATTTATACTTTCGTATATTAATTTTATGAAGTAGTTATATATATATATATATATATATATATATATATATATATATATATATATATATATATATATATACGGATCTGTCTGTTCTGTACAACTATTATATTTGCTACATTTAGGATCCATTGTCTTAAATTTCGCCTTCTTTAGCGAATGCAGTCAATGTCGATTTGAATGGAATTTGGCATTTACTATCACCCGAAGTATAATCTCAGTTTCAAGTATCAGTTATAATGGAGGCATTCGAACAATTGCAGATGTAAACTTATTCAAATCGAGAATATCTAAGCTTCTCATACGCCGATTCATGCGGACATTTGACCGGCCTTTCGCGTAACAATAAATGGCAATAGCCGCCCGAGAAATTATTATAACTTGCAGCGGCCGAGATAATTCAATGCTTAATTAAAGCTTTATCGTCACCATGTATATCTACTTGCACTATAAACCCCTTGAGAGGCAGATAATACATTATTTTCAGCCCTTTCGTTCGGCTAGAGATGCTTAATATGGCTAACGAAACCACGAGCTGATTTACAAACATTGCTATTGTTAACGCCCGTTACAGCTAAACTTGGTGTTGCCCTTGATTAAATGCAAATCGTTCTGCTAAGCTCAATTTTATTCTTCAACAAAAAGATGTTCTGGCTATTGGATATACGTATAAGTTGTCAGAGAGAACTACGGACTTCACTGGTAAATAAATATTAGCTTTGATAATAGATTTATCGCCTTCCTTCTGTTTAGAGATATAATGGTTAATCTTTGTAAAGGTAGCTGCGCGTGTGGTTGTGAAGCACAGATTGCGGAATCTTCAGCGACACATTCGCTGAATCGACACTGTTTGATTAAGTTGGAAATAAGAAGTCCAGTGCGAATAGAAACTATGCCAAGACAAGTAGTCAACACATGCATTATAGATACTGAACTCCAATCTATGGTTCCCCCATTGCCGAACTTTAACACAAAAAAATACCCGGCTAGCTACAACCTATATAAATCAAACCCCCACTCTCTATCTATTCTTACTGAACCTGGAGATGACCTTAAACTATATCCGATGGTGAGGCCCCAGCTTGCGGGCTTTGGGGAGTGTGGATCCACCCTTTAATTATCATTGCTCCCAGGTCCACTCTGACTCGGATTGGTAGTATGTGCGTGGCTCCCAACTATGGGTTATATAGAAACTGACTTGAAAAGAAAAGTTATATTCTATTTAAAAAAAAATTCTTCAAAATAACTGGATTCGGCATAAAATAACCTGGAAAGGGTTGGTATGCCGTAAAACAAAAAAACAACTAACCAACCAACTATCTATCCCTTAATCGAAAACGGAGGTTTCCGTGAACAAAGATTCATCCATAGATCTGCCCGCTTGCGGAACACCGTTCCGCTTGCATGTTTACCGGTTGAATACCGCAGAGTAACCATCAGATCTAATGTAAACAAATTCTTGTTAAGCTGCCCCGATAAACAATCGTATTTTATCCAATCGACACCGTTACCAATTACTACACTGCCACCTTACAATCATTAACCTTTTATCCTCGAGTAGCCTTTGGGCATTGATATGTGCTGACTCCCAAGTAAAAAAAAAAATCACACCATTTTTCATTTAAACGAAAGCAGTAAGATAAGCATAAAACACAAAGGAAAAGTATCTCACAATTAATAATAAACAAGAAACACACAAAAAATGATGCAGAATATTTTACAAGATGACCACGTTGACAAGTTAATCAGTATTTGACCTGGTTATTACTGGAATGGTTGACGATTTGTGAGCATGAATATATATATATATACGGCACAATCACGTTGACACACCGGTTCACACTAGATCACCGAAGCTAAGCAACGTCGAGCCTGACCAGTAGCAGAGGGAGGGTGACCCCTTTGGGAAGGCAAGGCGCTGTATATACCGCGAGGTAAAATAACAGATTGGGAAACTGGCGCGGCCAATCCGTCTCTCGAGGTTAGATGGGCTTCTCGTAAGACGTGATAGTCAATCCATTTAGTGATGGTGTCACGACAAAAAAAATAATCTAATTTATAAACGCTAGAAAACAAAAACTGGCAACATAAACTATGTAATGAAATAAAAGTTGAAATAAAATAAAATAAAATAAAATACAACAACCTACTGAAAGTTTCAGGAATTAGTGGTTCTTTTATGTATTTATTTTTGTGAACTAAATGTTTTCTGAAGAGAAATTTAAGGGAAAATAATATTTTAATTAAAGTTTTTAATGTGTATTCTTAGCAAAAAAAAAAAAAACTGGGGATTGTTTTGTGTTAATTTCTCTTCAATAACATGTTAATAATGTTAAGGGTAACTGTTGATTGTTTTCGTGTTGGTGTTAGAATTTTCCTTGGGTTTGGACTGATTGAATTAGTGCGTAAATAAAATTATTATTAGGGCTAGACTTGGGGTTAAATTTTAGGGCTAGACTTTGTGTTTGGGGTTAGTGTTGGGTTGATGATACGCTTAGACTTAATACATTTCTGCTTGAATAAGACTATCCAATCGTCAATTTTTATCAAAAGTTGTCTGCATTCAAATTTTGCGCGTTTATATATAAATTATGTATAGTCACTTACAATTTTATACTTTTAGACTCTGTGTTCTCACTATTCCATAACTAGATAATACCTATATTAACCCAACGGGTTACAGGTAATCTAGTTATAATAAGACGTCTTGAAACAAAGACGAAACGTTGATGAACATATAACTTAGTTTGTTCCATTGTATATCTCTATTCTGTCGGAATACTATTTCTGTTATTCTCAGCTAGCTATAACATATACTGTTTATTATTTCTGTTATTCTTAGCTAGTTATAACATATACTGACCCAACGGGTCACGGGTACTCTAGTAATAATATAAAACTTAAATCGTCCTACTAAGGCTTTGAAACTGCAAATCCAGTTCCACTTTACAAGTTCCGGTTTACAACTTCCCGTTTCATTAAAAACGAAGTCTATCAACATATTTTATGTTTTGCATATAAAAAAACATTAGGGTTCGTTTTCGTTTTTTGATTTTTTTTAATAGATACATGCACTTTATTTTTTTTACTCTCTTATAACCAAATTTTATTTTAATTGATTAGCGTTAAAAATAAAAAAAAAAGTTCGCGTTAAGTGTTTTATTTTTTCATTTAAAATAATAAAGTACACAAGTAATGTTTACATAATTTGCTGATGAATGTTTAAACTAAGATACGAAGTAGATTTCCTATACACAAAATAGAATTAATAAAAAACAAGATTCACTTGAATGCCCCCGGAATATTTTGTGATACGCAAGAAAGTATTTAATGTACTAATCAATATTTACATAATATTTACTAAGACTTCATAGAGATGTAAATTATTTTTTTATTTTATTTTTTTTAATAAATTTTGTTTTTCATTTCGTGCTGCCTCAGGTTCTGCGCTGATTATTGCAAAAATATTGTCGTCCGAATTTCGAGCATTTCCTGTTCTGATTTCATCGAAATAAATATTTCCTTTATTTCGAATATTAAAACATTTAATAGCACTCGTTACCATACAACCATTCCTGTTTCTATACTGATTTCTTTGTTTAAAAAGACAAATAATGTGGCAGAATTAAAGGATGTCTATCATATTTCATAATCAAAGCAAAATATTAAACATTCGAAATAGATCACTGTCTGATTGACGTAAATGAACACTTAAAATTAAGATGTTTAAAATTCAACGTTATTTCAAGCGGTTAATGGTAGCCGAATGGATTAGGTCTCCGCTAATCGAGCCAGAGATGTCTCGTGATACGGGGTTCGGATCGTTCGACTGGTAGTAATCGTGACAGCCTGCACTGAAGATTCCCAAAAGGATGAAACACTAGTGTCTGTAGGTATTTAATTATTATAGTAGAAAATATTTATGACAGCCCCTTTAAGAAATTCGTTTCTTATCGTTGAGCACTTCAGGTTGAATTAAAAAGTCGGTCAATTTAGCTCTTATGCGTAGATCATCGTATAACGATTAGATCACTGTCTGACTGACGCAAATGAACACTTAAAATTAAGATGTTTAAAATTCAACGTTATTTCAAGCGGTTAATGGTAGCCGAATGGATTAGGTCTCCGCTAATCGAGCCAGAGATGTCTCGTGATACGGGGTTCGGATCGTTCAACTGGTAGTAATCGTGACAGCCTGCACTGAAGATTCCCGAAAGGATGAAACACTAGTGTCTGTAGGTATTTAATTATCATAGTAGAAAATACTTTATATATATATATATATATATATATATATATATATATTTAAAAGAGTGTAGCCATCAACAATTGTGGGTTTTTTAAAAGGTTTTCATCATATTTTTATTTTAAAATATTTTAAAATAAAAATATGATGAAAACCTTTAAAAAAAACCCACAATTGTTGATGGCTACACTCTTTTAAATATACATTTTTTCTCTCGTTGGAACTACACAACCATCACTTGAAATATATATATATATATATATATATATATATATATATATATATATAATCGTTATTTTATTGCTAGGGTACATGGTTTACTTTGCTATGAATATCCATATTCATATCCAAGCAAAAACTACTGAAACGCTTACCATGTAATAGGATTGAATGTTGTTGCCATATTTAGGCAGGAACTGCTCGAACACAATATCCTGACTTGACAGACTTCAAAACAAATTTCTTAATCTATTAGGCAATCCATTTTTTTATCTTCTTTATACGACCGCAAGTACCCGCGGCGAAAGGGTTAGGGTTAGGGTTAGGGTTAGGGTTAGTACCCGCGGCGAAGTGGTTAGAGTACTGGGGGAAATCAATTGTAAAAGTGATATTCTCCTGAAGGTTGTAGGCGTCCGAAAAAATACATTTGCGAATTACTTAGGACCTCCATCCAGTCATGGCTGACGGAACAAGAGCATGCTACCCCGGTGAAGTAAATAAAGGGTTCCGCTCGAAATTCCGTCCAAATTCCCGAGTTAGACAGAAACATTCCCGAGTCCGACAAAATACACCTGCGGAAAGTTTGAGGTTTCATTGACGGAAACGTGAAAATAACACTCAAGATGAGAAAAGTAGTCCGATAAATAATAATAATTCAAATGAGAACTCCTCATCTCAAAAATTCAGAAACGTATATTTAAGTGGATTTTATGAACGTGCGACGCCGGGTATCATTTTAGTATACATTAGCGAGGCTACCCGGCGTTGCCTGGGTGTTTGGAGGGATGTATGTATGAGAGGGCGATGTTAAACAAAATTGGGAAAAAAGACAAAGAAAAAAACAGGTAGAAAAGAGGACAAAAAGTTACGGAAGGAAGCTAGGCTCGAACCCAAAGCATCGCGGCTAAGGCGGAAAAAAGTAAGCCTTAGATGTTACCTTACGCCAAAGAGACATACAATTGAGGACGGCTAAAATTAAACCTTTAAAAACACTTGCAGGTGGTTTAAACTAACGTCAATGTTTTATAGGTCAAAAGTGACGGCATTGTCGTAGTAGCAGGCGGAGGGAAAATGAAGGAAATAATTTTTCGCCTGATCTCCTTGTAGAAAAGAGTCCAGTTCAGGGTAAAGGACTTAAAGTTTTGGCCAAATGTTCGATATTTGTCATCCAAGATGTGCGGGCTTCAAAATGATATCAAATTCGTGAAAGTTCGTCGCATCTGTCGAAGGGTTTGGCGAGACATACAAACACACATACATACATACACACATTTTCGCTTATATATATATATATATATATATATATATAGACTAAAAGTTATTTTATACTCATGAAGTTCACAGAGTCATAGTTTATTCATAATAAGAACTCTTAGCCGAACGAAAGTGCTGAAAATAAACACCAATTATTTACCTCTCAAGGGGTTTATTAAAGTGCAAGGAGATATAAATGGTGTCGATAAAGATTTAATTAAATATTGACTTTTCTCGGCCGCTACAAGATATAATAAGTTCTCATGCGACAATTGCAATTTATTGTTACGCGCAAGGCCGGCCAAATGTCCGCATGAACCGGTGTATGAGGAGCTTAGAGTGTGTCGAACTGAATAAGTTAATATTTGCAATTGTTTGATAGCATGCATTATCAATAAATACGTGAAACTGAGATAATTACTTAAGTGATACTAAATGTCAAATTCGATTCAAATTATTAAGCAAA
The DNA here is from genome assembly GCF_053919585.1 of Euprymna scolopes. Classification (NCBI taxonomy): domain Eukaryota; kingdom Metazoa; phylum Mollusca; class Cephalopoda; order Sepiida; family Sepiolidae; genus Euprymna; species Euprymna scolopes. The sequence goes on along the minus strand of NC_136522.1, from coordinate 57,519,674 downwards.
AAGAAAACTAAGACAATGGATCTTAGATGTTGCAAATAAAATAGATCGGTTAGAATATATATATATATATATATATATATATATATATATATATATATATATATATATATATATATAAATATATATGTATATATATATAAATATACATATATATACATATATATATACACACCAACATACATATATATATATACATATATATATATGCATACATACATATATATATCTATAATATAAAGAATATAAAACATGAATGTCAGTGGGTGTGGTGGGGGTGTCTAGTGACGAATAGGCTCCTATATAGTTGACTACTAAAAAACAACTGATTAGATATAATGATAGAAAATGTATCGAGACACAGAAATGGGTCTGTTTTATCTGACAGAAAGGTGGTTCATTAAAATTGTGGGGTCTGCGTTCGCACCAAAGCATTGAAATAAAATATTAAAATTAAAAAAAAAACGTTTCCAAGGATTTTCGATGTAGATGTATATAAGAATACTTTGATAAGTATGTTTTTACTAAAATAGGGATAGTATAATAAAATTGTGGGGTCTGCGTTCGCGCCTGGCCTCCATACAATGGCAATAGACACACACTTTAATAAAGACTTTTCATATCTATCTGCGTAAGTATACTTTGATAATTATGTTTCAGTTTGAAGAAATATGGTATGATAAAATTATGGGGTGTTCGTTCACACCTGACCTCCATATAATGGAAATATGTCACAAAGTTTAACAAGGTTTTTTAATATAGATCCACAGAATATTGTGATAAGTGTTTCAGTATGAAGAGGTATGGTATAATAAATTATGGGGTTTATCTTATTTATTTTTATTTTCATCATATTTTGTTTTGGCTTTCATACCCCCAAATTCGAAGCAATCTCTTTACAACCCTTCCTTTTAATAACCTATCATACTTTCATAAATCAGAGTTTATTTTCTGTAGGCTGTTTTTGAACCCACTCAACGACGGGTACTTTTGCTAGTATATATATATATACATATATATATATATATATATATATATATATATATATATACGTTCTTGTGTGCGTGTCTATGAGTATATATATAATAGGAAAAGGAGACAGACAGATAGATAGGTAGATATATAGATGGATAGACATAGATTAAAATTATACGGTTGCTGCAAAAATAATATTTTTCGCGTATATATATTTGATAAAAAATGGAATTATTTTTGCGCCAACCTAATTATTTCTTAGCTTTTTAAATGTATATTTTAATAATTTGTGGAAGGATATGCAGTATTGTTTCTAACGCAGTGATCGATGTTCTATTATAATTTTTAATATCTTAATACTTTCAATATTGTAATTTGACACGTTAATATATCTATCTATCTATCTATCTATCTATCTATCTATCTATCTATCTATCTATCAATCTATATATATATACACACATACATCTATATTAATACACATACATCTACCTATCTATCTATCTCTTTCTCTCTCTCTCTCTCTCTCTCTCTCTCTCTATATATATATATATATATATATATATATATATATATATATATATATATATATACTCGTCAGGAGAGAAATGGGGCAAATATATTTTATCCATTTTATTGCACTAAAAGCTATATTGAACAAAGACCAATTGAGCAAGGAAACTTAAAAGAGACGAATAACACAGAACAAGACATTTACTTTAATAAATGCTTAGGATGGAATCGCATTCCCTTTTGATTCCTTTAAAAGATCAATCCTTTTAGACATGCTCTCAACCAAAGTGGAACACTGTGAAGAGCGAAACCAGGTATCCCTGTTGGTATCCTCGTTGCTATTTTATTCGCTTTGCACAGCTGTCCACAGTTTGTCATTGTTCGAAGAAGTTCTTCCAGCCAATGCACGAGATATCATTGACCAAATAATCTCGATTGGGTTTAAATCGGGATTTTGGCCTGGCCAAAATATCACGTCAATTGAATTATCAGAAACTTAAAAGAGACTAATAACACATAACAATGCCTTTACTTTAATAAATGCTTCAAGTAGAATCAATCCTTTTAGACCTGCTCTTAACCAAATGAAACAGTGAAAGGGAGATCCTATCCCATTAGCTTTGCACAGTTTTCCACAGTTTGTCATCGTTCTTTTGAGTTCTTCCGGCTAATGCACGAGATTTTATCGACCAAATATTCTCGATTGGGTTTAAATTTGGGATTTCACTTTGACAAAATATCGCATCAATTGAATTATCAGAAAACCATTTTTTCTGAGTTTACCAATGTGTACTTGGGGGTATTATCATGTTAAAAAATAATGTCCTGGGATATTCTGGGTACTTAATAATTGTCCTGTTTCTAATATTCGAATGTATTCCTTTGTATTGCTTGCCTTCTCACATCTAATAAGTGCCCCAACTTCTGCTGCAGTAAAGCCCCCATAGAATTATCCCTCCATTCCGGTGTTTAAGAGTCATTTTTATGCCACTTCGAAAATCTTTCTCCAGTTCTTCGATTTCACCGGTTGGGAGCATCGGGAACATCACTAACAAGACAAAATCTTGATTCATCTAACCAGAAAACATTGTATAATCAGTCTGTATCTTTCTTGCCATAATACAAGAAATATCTCTATCATTAGTGTTCTTCTTAGATAAAAATGTCTTCTTTGCACACCTTCTGGAAGAAAATCCCATTTATTTCATTCCTCTAGATATTGTATAACTAGAAAGAGAATTGCAAGCTCCTGTTTTGGATTTTCTGCTATGGTCAACATAAGTCTTCTTTTAATCCGTCAAAACGGTTAATTTAAGCATGTGGTCGTCTTTCAAAGTGGATGCTCTAGAGTGATCAGATCCAGATTTCCCATTTACCAATCGTTCGACTTCGAACCTTTGACCAATTCGCTTCACTACAGAAAGAGATGTTTTCACATTTTCTTTTCTTAAAATATCAAAACTTCTCTTGTAAGTAATTCTGGGCTGCCTTAACTCTGCAGTTCGGTTTTGTATATCCACAACAAGATACAGTCTTACCATTTTTAGGATTAATTTTTTCACTTATAATTATAGGCTTTTATAATAATGATCTGCAAAATAGAAATTTTCAGTTAAAATTAACAAAAATGCATGGAAAAATAATGAAAAATCAATTTATTCCTTCTTTCACTCTAGTCTTACTTTTTTTCTGCTCATGCGCGTATATCGCTATATGAATACACATGCATCTAGATATACACCCCTATATATATATATATATATATATATATATATATATATATATATATATATATATATATATATATATATATACAGGGTGTTCCGAAAGTCTTGGGCATATTCCAAGTCCGCATAACTGCTTAATTGTGAATGTTAGTAAGATGAAAGCGGTGCCATTTTAAAGCTAAATGCATTAAGTTTTTTGTAAGGCTATACCAAAATATACCAGATATACCAGATCTGTTTTTTTTTGTTCTAGAGATATTCAATGTCAAAATGTGCCCAAGAGTTTTGGAACACCCTATATATATATATATATATATATATATATATATATATATATATATATATATATATATATATATATATTTATATATATATATACACGTTTTATTTATATATATATATTTATATATATATATATATATATATATTTATATATTTATATATATATATATATATATATATATATATCACTCCAACTTCATTGATGAATAATATGTCTCATTGTCAAGTCTTAAAGACTGCCAGTAATTGTATTGGTATTGATGATAACAGTATTTTTTTTATTAATATGCCTGTTGCCATTGGCGTGAAAGAAAAATGCTAACTATTCAAATTTAGCTTTTTTGCTAGTTCGAATATCCTTACCTTCAGTAATTATTCCAACGTATATAATTTATAATTGTGCAAGTATGAAAACCCCTTGTCTGTATTTATAAAAGCAGTTTAAATTTATGTAAAAAATATTAAAGATGCACGCACACATATCTGTATACTAGCAGGACACTCGTCGTAGCTTGGTGATGCACATCGCTTCAACATGATATTTTATTCCTTCAGATTGCGTATGCTTTGTTATAAAATCAAAGCTCTATCGAATATTATATATTAAGAAGAATTATTTTGACCAATAGAGTATGCTCTATCATAATGTAGTTCACAAAATTCCGTCTGTGTTTGTTTACAATATCACGTCAGCTGATATTTAGGCTTGCCGATTTATTCCCTGGAAAATCACTTTCTAATAAATGTATTATTTTAAAATGTACAAACAAATAAATGACTTGCGGCGATTTTAAATGGTAACTCTTCTTTTATCATAAATGAAATTTATTAATGAGAAAAATTAAAATGTTGAGGAACATCCAGGCTTTAGGACGGGAACATTTGATCTGTAGTCCAATGCTCTACAGCTGATGTCAATAAATCCGTTTTTCTTGAAAGCAAATTACTTGCAGAGGTTTTATTATCTCTCCTGTCGGTGCATGCTTAAATACCCCCCTGAAAAATTCTTCTTTTTTATTATTTAGACGATGGACAGGCTAATATTAGGGTCGGAATGTTTTATATTTTCGATACCTATCGGACCAACATATCTCAGGACAATGCAAGATATATAAATAACATTTGTTTGAAATTTACAACCGATAGGTTCAGACGTTTCGGAGCCTATAAGGAAGGAACGCACACACGTGCAAAGTTAGTTATATATAATAGTAGATATATTCATCTATAATATAAATCTAACCTGTCTGTTGCAAGTCATTGAATCCGTTGGACTGAATTTGCTTAATTTTTACATTTTGAATTTCCGGTCGCGTCATGAACTAGCGGTAAAACGTCAGATTTTCTTTTACTGACTTTTTTCGCCTTCGCGTCACGGGTTCGAGCGAGCCTGCCTGCCTACAGCCACTTTTGTTTTTTACTAAACACACACCTCCAAACACTCGGAAAACGCCGGACACCCAAGCTATTATATATATAAAATATTCTAGTGAAACCAAGATAATGACAGCTCGATTCTTTTTGCAGAAACCCTTCCATACAAAACATCTAGCCACTTCATGTATAGAACTAAATAGAAAATATTTATTAAAAAAACACACAAAAACAAATAAACTATGCAAGGATAAGTTTGGTATGAACATTTTCCAACCCAGAACAGCAAACTTTTATGTTCTAAGATTTATCATTCATTGGATTTTTAGGAATAGAAGACACCATGAGGGAAACGCGAGTTACTACACTGTCAAAAGTTAACCGAAAACATTATGAATAAACGTCGTGACAGCAAATAAAGAATAAAACATATATTTCCTAGCAGGTCATGTGACATTGCCCGATCGTAAAATACGCTTAAATATGATATTTTGATTGATGCATAGTCCGTAAGTGTTACTATATTATATTGGACTCAATATACAATAATAATTTAACAAGTTTTTTTTTTAAATTACTCGTACGCCACCACTGAGAATCGAACCCAAAGGTAATGTATAATGGTGTTATTGTGTTCTAAACAGAAACATTAATTTCGAACGCGACCCTATATCAAAGACTTGTTGGTTTTATATGTCGAGCTTACTGGCTTGTATCTTGATAAACTTTATTGCACTTGCTATTCCAGACTCTGTATGGCGTAAACTTTAGTCAAAGTCACCTGTTCTTTCTTTTGTTGGATTGGATTAAATTGATCATCGATCGGTGATACTTATCGATGACATTACGATACAAAGCCAATCTAAGAACACTCCCGTGCACATCAGTATATTTGTATGAAATTTAATACAAATCTGCCCAGCCGTTTTTGTGTGCATAGAGAAAAAACTTACAGACACGTGTACACAGACAGATTTTCTTTTATATAAAAAGTAGAGGTCGACGTAAAGGTAGGCAATAAAGAAAATTAATTTTATACATAGGATAACGTGGAAGAAGGCTCTTAAATTGTCGGGGGTTTGAATGCAATAATGACTCGCGAAATATATTCATGCATATAAATTTCATGAACTACTGCGACACTACGGAGATAATCATCTTTTTCTCATATCAATTATGCAGCACTTTCAACAAAACATTACAATGCATATATCGGGAGAGATATTTTACTAGTTTATTAAATACAAAGTTCGTTCCATAAATAAAAGCAAACGAAAAACTTCTTATGTTATCTAAAAAAAAGTTCGTTCCATAATAAACTTTGCGATGTTAACAAAAGCAGATGAAGGGTTCGGAAATCGAAGTTTATAAAATAAAAAAGACGTTTTTTCCTGCATCAGAATTTAGTTTTCGACGTAGTCAAAACCATCTGAAACGCTCTTTTGCCAGCGAAGAAAAATGGCTGAGCATAGTCTTTCAGACTCGTTTTCTTAAACAAGGGGCATTCCAAGAGTACACTCCCTTATATATTTACTCAAAAAGCAAACAACTACGATCAATTGAAATGAATTGCCCCCATCTTGTAGAGGCTCCATGTTTTGACAAGCGTCTGAGCTTGGCCTTTACTCCTGATCTGAAATTAATCGCCTACATCAAAGCCGTTGCCAAGATCGCTGGGAAAATGGTGGGATCCTTCTATCGATCCACTAGATATCTCACTGATGATACAATTCTTTACCTATATAAGTGCCAGGTACATCCAAGCATCGAGTACTGTTGCCACATTTAGGCAAGAGCTGCTAGGAAAAACTTGACAGAATATAAAATAGACTTCATTGTAGGGGATGCTCTTTTCCAACCCCTGCAACCTCTTTCTAACAGAAAAGATATTGTGAGCTTGTAGCTGCTTTATCGTTATTTTCATGGCAGGTGCGCGTCTGCAATACAGTCTATGGTCCCCTATGTCCTGACTTTCAGGAACCACCACTATCAATAATTTCCCTCACTCTTTATCTGTGCCTAAACCTAATCGAACAAAGCTTACTTTTTAGAACTGTTTTCCCGTTGTCTGCTTTCAAGCTGACTAGAATATGATCGTCTTCAAGTCCAACGGAAACAAATTCTTGATGAGTTGTCACCAAATTTGCACAACTAACCATTACTATAGTATAGCCCCATTGACTGGTGGTCACTCTTTAACACTATAAGACATTAATGTTAATTATACACACTCACAAACACATACATATATATATACAATGTTAATTATATATATATATATATATATATATATATATAATTAACAGAAACGTCTGACATTTTACCCAAATAGTAATTAAAATAGCATCTTTATGTAAATTCACCACGACAACACTATTACTCTTTTCTATTTTCCGACAATTATTTTTAAACAAAAACCATGTGTCACCAAACAAACTATTCTGTTAATTTTTATATCGTTTGATGAAGAAGTATTGCAAAATATAATAATCGATGCTCTACAGCTTCTCTTCCGCCATCTTTTGTTTGTCATTATTATTCAGTATAATATGTTTGTTTAGACAATGAAAGACATCTAGACGAACGTGTTTTCGATTTCGTTGGACATTGTTTCTTTTTCTTTTTTTTTTTTAGTACATTTTATTCTACAAGTTCTGGTAATTCTCATTTAACCAGCAGTATAAAACAGCTAGTTAAAGAGGCCGAATTGTCCTCAGACATGATTTTTTTTTTTTTCTCATTTAATAAGTACATTGCAACATATTCATTTTGGATATATTTCTTTTTTTTTTTTTCGTAAACAGTTTAGTAGTTTACTAGCTGGACCTGTGGAAATTCGACGGAGGAATTATTCATACAGGTAAATAATAAACTATTTTTACTTCGTAAACATGGTTTAGTATTTGCTCTATATAATAGAAAATAAAAAGCCAAAAAACGATGTCTGTTTGATTTTCTTCTAAATGAATTATTTAATTATCTTTAAGGAAGAACAAGCATTCGGCTCCGAGAAAAGCACCTCCACGAAGAATTTTATATCTCCGGTGAGAGAGATGATTTACAAAAATAAATATGCCAGAGCCTGATGAATATTTTTTTTATAATTTAAAAGCTTGTCTATTCTTAAGGATAAATAATTAATTTATTTTGAAGAACATCACACGCGTTGGTATTTGGCTTTTTAATATTACTATCTTTATACTACTTGAAAGCAAATTTGTCTGTGTGTGTGAGAGTTCGTTCCTTATAGCATTCGAGATGGCTGAACAGATTTTCCTTACAATAAACAAAACTTTAGTGTATAAGTCTGGGAGTGATCTTAGTTGAATTTGTTTCTCAGAATACCCTCGATAGTTGCCGATACTCGATAATCGAAGCAGTTAATTTAATTTATCTGTCATCGGTAAAACAATTTTTCCATGTCGCCGATTAAAAAAAAAAATGATATAACAACAGGCCGCGAAAATTCTACTATGGACAAATTAATAGCGTGATTTTTTTTGTTTTCTTTTTTTTTATGCATGACGTAGTCTGTAGGTTCAAACTCCGCACGTAAATTTCTTTTTTGTGTTTTTCATAAACGGGAAAATAATTTTATAAGATTTGAAAATGTGCGTGTTATTTCTACTTATTTATTAATTTATTTGTTGCATGACGTGATTTGTAGCTACAACGTACGTGGATTTCTAAACGTTTTGGATTATTTAGCAAAGAAGTAAACAAACAACTATAGGAAAATTAAATATATACAAGAAATAAATGTACTGTAGCCAATAAAAGTTAATTTTATACCTATCTTGTTCATGTTTTTCGGTCTCCAATTAAAACTTATTGCCCTTTATTTTATTTCAAAAATTCAGTTTTCTGAGTTGATTTAAAACATATGACGGTATCTTTTTTGGGAGAAGGTAGCGTCGTTTTGGAATTCAAGGTTTACGGCTGCTTTCAAATTTTGGTACTTTTTACAAGAGTGCCCTGCGTAGTATAAACACCCCAACTTCCCCATTTTTTGAACGGCTTTCAGAATAAACACCCCAAACCTCCCCATATAAAGAACGGCTTTCAGAATAAACAATACCAACCTCCCCATTTAAACAACGGCTTTAGTAGTAAACACGTCCAACCCCAGAAGCTGCTTTAAACATGGTGATGTTAGGCTGTTTATACTATCTCATATATATACAATCTCGTAAAAACTACAAAAATAACAAAATTTAAAAGGATACTTTTTCTTCCAAAGAAGGTGCCACCTTTTTTTTAAAATCCGCTCGGAAAAATTGTTAAGAACGGGGTTTGAAGTAAACATCTCTAACCTTCTCATATTAAAAACGTCGTATGGAATATACACGGCCAACCTCGCCATCGTAAGACTGGCTTTCGGAATACACACCTTATTTTATGAGGTGGGACTGTCCAAGTATTTGCCCCAAATTCAGCCTTGATATAAGTTTTTAGCATACACATCCGCAAAGAATATAGAAAAAAATAAATTGGGGGTGGGTCGAAGTGTCGGGAGAACAGAAGAACACTTTATTATTGTGCATGCGTAGAACAGTGAATTTCAGTGAATAATCCATCTCGAAAACTACTTGTCTCCATTAAAATATAAGTTGTCAGTTTAAAGGAAATAGTGTAGTTGGTGGTAGGTAAAAACGTACCTAAAAAGGTTACTGAAAAGAGAACTAAACAACTACAAGTAACTATAGTAAAAACCAAAAACCAATATAAAACAAATAAGTATATCTGTAGGCAATGTAATAAAGGGAAAATATGTACTTTAGCGACGTGAATTATTCGACAGACAAAGGAAGAAAAAAAATGGTGTAGATGTAGTAAAATACTAACCGAATGAAATGTCATGAAAATGATAATTTATCTGGACGTAATAAAGGCTGAGAGTGTGAATATGTGTTTTATATTAAAAGAAATAGTTTTCTTTTATGATTTCGAAAGTGAAAAATATTTTTATTTTATGTTTTTTCCTAATAACCCAAATCTAGGCTCGGTGCTACTTTGATATAGATGGCTATTACAACTCTCTATTAATATGAGATTTGGCGAACGTTTATGAACGCTGTAAATTCCACGATGTGCAATTTTTCTTTATTCGCGTTTATCTCATCGATAACAAACTTAACTTTCAGAAAAGAAAAAAGTAAAATTGTCAACCAAAAAATTATAACTTTTATCATTAGGAACCAGTTGTCAATTATAACGTTCTACTGAATTTAACGCGTATTTTTCACCATCACCGAGAAACATACTGTCTCGGAGTTGGCCATAAAGTACGTGTTCAAGTTAGTAGACATTAACGTGTTAATAATATTACTCCAAATAATGCTTAATAGCATGTGTACCTTGTAAATGTTATTATTAATTTTTGTAAATATGAGTTTGGAAAACAACGGAAAAGCGACGTTAGTAAAGTATATATGATTTAAAATGAGATCAGTTCATGTTAGCATCGGTTAATTTAGGACGCGGAAACTGGATATGGTCTAAAGAACTCTCAGACGTTTTTTTTTTCTTTTTAAATATAAGAACGTGTAAATAATGTTAATTCCAATAATGCATGTGTAACTTAAAAGTAAATCTTAAGGCTATTTTCTGTAAAAATTAGTCTGTCAAAGTAAAAAGCAACGGTAGTAACGTATAAATGATGTAAAAAAATGCGTGGCGATTGATCGGCTATGTTGGATTAGGGCTGCGGTGTTCGCTTTTTTATGTTGTTTTATGGTTGTGTATAATCCGGAATAATATAATTTCATGGTCGCTGCAAATGAGCAGAGACGGAATGTTATTGGGGGAAAATTATTATTTTCGAATAGTGAAGTGCAGTTGTAGTTGTAGGTGTCTGAGTGTTTTACCCAGTTGATAAGGGTGTCAGGTCAATATAGCTATATATATATATTTACCCGGTCTTTTCTGGGAGAGTGGACGGACTTTTAAGGTGGAGGGAAATAGGAACTACTTCGTGTGTGGATCTTGGCAATCGTGATGATGTCACGCATAGGAAGTAAGAAAGGATTTAATTATAACGAATAAATGTGTCTGCAACGATGTTCAACATTTACATGAGATGGTGGCTAAAAGTTTAGGCATAATAAATTTGTATGTGCCATCTGTTATTGCAAACCGACCGTAATTTAGTTCAAAAGTGAATTTCATCCATTAATTTATTATATATAGGATAATCAACAGTAAGTCCTTTATAGTGCAACTTAGTGTAAACAACCCACTGTAAAGATTTTTCCGGTGCATCTCGGTGTCACTAACTAAAGCAGGCCATCAATAGTTTTGATTGAAAAACGCACTTATTTGTGAAACACTCGTCTATTCTCATTCACCCCTGGGCAACGCCGGCTCTACCTACTAGCATGCTCTAACATCGTTTAGTATGTTTAACAAGAATGTGTCTATTAACTATTATTGTGAAGTTTATATATTTGCCCACAGATAGCAAATTGTATTGGCCGATTTCCCATGTAAAGTATATTGAAGTATAGTTCGCGATTTCTATTAAAAGGCAATAATTTATTACTTTAGTATACACATATACACACGCGTTACCTTCGCTCTGAGTATGCTCCTCGGTTTTCCTCGTCCTACTATTTCTAGATAAAGTTGAAGTGGCTCTTTTTTGTTTGTGTAACTGTAACTAGAACACTACTAATGGGCTGGCGCTATCTGGTTTATATATTCAAAAGAACCTCTTTTTGCTACATGTATTAACTTCATCACGACTGGCGAATAGCATCTACTCACTGCATATTAAAACTCTAGCATATTAAAGGGAGGTAAACACGTTGTACTCTTTGACCACAGGTAATCTAGATTTAGACAAGGATAAGGCGTTTATCTATTTTATGTATAAGTACAAGCTTACCTGAATGCATACAATGCCTAATATTGTCGAATTAAGTGGCTGTTATTTTATACTTTAATCTTAACCTCCCTTTCACGATACAATAGTCCATATTATTATTGTTTCCTTGATGATGCCTACTCTAGCTGTATTTATTATTACGTATTTGTATTATTTAGAAACTTCAGACTATTTTCCTCATCCTTAATGTTATTCGCACAAGATTTAAATCGGTATAAGCCGCGATGTTCTACAGGTGTACCTCGTTGAACAAGGGAATCTTTCTGGCGAACTCAGGAGTCTTTTTTGTAGAACTTGACTATCTGTAAGAAATTACCAACATACTCCTTTCATTTGATACACCAGTGCAGGATGTTCTCGTTGCGTCAGCTACGAGCAGGACGAAATCTTAAGTAATTCGCAGTCGTATGCTTTGTATTGCCCGTGCTCAGCATTGAAAATTCGAAATAAAGAAATTGGCACTTACAACGCTTTCTATAACTCCACATGTCATGGTAAAATGAAACGATGTCAGATATGTATTTTTATTAGCATAGAGGGTGATCGGCCTTGCTGAGTCGTAAAATACGCTTAAATATTTAATTCGTGCAAAATTCTTATTGCTTTTGACAAAGATAATTCTTTATTAAATACTAGCCTCTGTACCCGACGTTTCCTTGGTGTCTGGAGATGTGTGTTGAGCAAAAAAAAAAAAAATGCTAGTAGGCAGGCAGGCTCGAGCCCGAAAGTGAAAAGGAAAGAAAAAGAAAATATGATGTATTACCGCTACTCCATGACGGGACGTGATAAATTTCTATGTCGGAACAAATATAACATTTTGGTTTAGTTATTTCCGGTAAGAAACAAGATTGAAGTTAAATAAATATTCTATATGCGTATTGCTCAATATAACTTTTTAAATCCAAAAGTCGCCTTTTTGGAGGCGTTATATTTCTAATAAACTCTTACAAACTATTTTTTTATTAATTAAATCTCTTGTATTTTAATTGTATTTCCAAATATTGCAAAACTTAAATTGTAGCCTTTTCCTTCTGTTTTTCTTTTTCTTCATTAAATTCAGAACAAAATATTCTGCAAAATAGAAGAGGTGCATTTTTTTTTTAATAAATAGGTTACCGTGCTACACTGGATAATCGAACAACTAAGAACTGATAGAAAGGTAATACGGATCACGTGATATCAGTTTAAAAATTTTAAAAAGCTCGGCTTTTCTGAAAGTCTTAAAACATTGATAGACGTACACATTGCTTACACGTGAAAACTGCACATTATGTCAGTAAGTTTACTGGATATTTCTAAATTACATCTTTCAAATTTGACAGAGAAACATTGAAATGAATATAATGAGGTTGTTGTTTAAAGTTTAATAATTAATAAGTTGACTGAATTATTCAGAGTGATATTTGCCACGTAACAATACCAGGGAATGTAATTGCGTTGGGAATTTCTGAAGTTCCTCCCATGAATTTCGTGCATATCTGCTTGAAGTATTAGAAAATTGAACCAAAAATTCACCTGGAAGTGTTTAATTCATGATAGAGTGATAAAATGATATATGTTTGCCTACTAAACGAAAATATTTATTTCTCAAAGATGAACTAAAGGGAAATTCGTCCGTACATCTCCGCTATGTGTACAAGAAAGAAGAGTTGTTACCTAATTAAATCTTAAAGTTAATTAGAACAATTAAAATGAAAGATCGGTTAATAGCCACGGCGAAAACGAAAATGGTAGAAAAACCAAGTTTTTTTTTTTAAGGAATTAAAACCTATTCAAATCAAATATTCTTGTGCGACGTTTTTTCCATAAAGATAAGTCTGAATTTCATCATATAAAAAGCAGTATATTATAAACATGTTCTACTATTTTTAATTGAATTTTAATTTTCAAAAAAAAAAAACAAAAAAAAACAACACGTAATTTCCGCCATTTTTGTCTCCATGGATAACATTTATTTATTCATTAAAAAAATTTTTTTTAAAAAGTTAAAAAAAAAAAATTTTTTTTTAAATGTTAAAAAAAATTTTTTAAAATAGATTAAAATTTTTTTTTTTTTAAAAATTAAAAAAAATTAAATTTAAAAGAAAAAATAAATTAAAAAAAATTTGTTTGTGAATCATTTATTATTTTCTTGTCTGAGGATGATTTATTATATGAATATGAAACACTATTATTACATAAGCAATTGGATTTAAAATAATTCTATCTTTTATCTCAGTCTATAGATTAAGAAATACAAAATTTAATGATAGTTTCCAAGAATAACTGAAGTCATTTAATCCTGTACATTTCATGTATATTTACCGTTTATTTTCACGCTTAAGTTTATTGCTTGTTGCCTAGGCACCTTCATCAAGGAATGATGACGGAATGCTCAGGCAATTTTTGTTAGCCCAGAATGTCCGATTTTTGTGAAGCGCTGGCTTGAACATTCCATCTTCTCTCGTTGTGCAAAATCTCGGTATGGTTGGCAGCAAGTAATTATCCACTCATTCTTAAGTAATTTCGTGTCGGAAAATTCCGGCTTATTTCGTAACCTGTCATTAAATTACTAACCGTAGAATGTCAGGTGCTTACTTCAAAACAAGGCGTTACTCCTTTCTTGTTGTTTCAAATCGTATTATTGACTAAGGAAGCCATTTTATATATGAAGAAAAAGAAGCTCTTTCATTGAAATCGTGTGGAAAATCTAACGCTTTTATTATAACTTCTCGTCTTCTAACAGCAAATTGCCTAATCGCTTCCGCATAAAAGTCAAAATATATTAGTTTTGTAATGGATAACATTACTTTTATTTATTTAAAAAAATATTTAGCTGACAATTGCTATGATGGAAGAATGAAGAGGCACTTTCATTGAACTATTACGAATTATATATATATTGTCGTTGTTGTTTACTATAATAATTATTAAATACCTACGGACACTAGTGTTTTATCCTTTCGGGAATAATCAGTGCAAAGTTTCACGACTAACGCCAGTCGAGAGATTCAACCCCGGCAACAGAAGTCATGTCTGGCTTCATTCGCAAGGACCCGAACCATTCGGCGACTGTCACTTGCGAGAGATACAGTTGAAATTTAAACATTTAATCTTATTAAGTGCATTTTAACGTCAGTCCAAGTGATCTAATCATTATATGAGGATTTGCGAATATGAGATAAGTATACTGACTTTATTGCAACTGAAAGTGCTCAACAATAAAAATAAATTTCTTATATATATATATATTTATAGATAGATATATAGACGGATATATATATATATATATCTAGATATTGATAGTAATGAAATCAAAAACATGTAGTGTTTACATGATACAGGCAATGATAAACTGCAATCTAATACAAATTACAGTATTTATATATAGATAATTTAATTTAAACCAAATAAAAAAGCTCAATAGAGCGTAGAGCTTATTATAATAGAATGAAAATGTATACCGTAAGTAAAAATTTACAATCAAGATTTATTGTTCGACTGAATACTAAGAAAAAAATACAATTTGCAAAGTCCTCATTCCGGGGAGTTTCAAATTATGCTATTCTTGTTATTCTTCTCATCAAGGGACAAAGAGAAATCAGCAAATTATATTTGTAGCAATGCTGGAATTTGTTAGCTATGGCATAAAGTGAAACCGCAATTTATTATCGTCATAAATTCTCAATAACAACGAGTAAAAAAAATGTTGGATATATAAAAATATAAAACACAACCGTGCATAATATTTCAGCTTGAATGAAAATTCTATCAATGTAATCAAAAAATCGAAAATAGTTCTTTAGAGAGAATGGAGCCCAAAATTAAATTCAGTGTGATGTATAAATTGTTATACACTGCTGATCAAATATTTTGGACCACATAAAATCTTTGTAAAAATAGATTTAAAACTCTTTCTACTAAAGGTTACTTATACTGCAATCGAAAATGTTATGGAAACAAAATCTATATTCAAAAGATTTATTTCAAAAAATTACATTTTTATTAAATTAGGCTTGTTTTACATGATCGAAATTATGAGACTAAAGACAAAGAATTCTATTAAATTTTACAAAAAGTGTATGAAAAGTGTATGAACACATTGAACAATCAAACTTAATAATGAGTTCTACCTCCACTGATTTTGATGACTTCAAAAATTCTTTGGGACATGCTAGAAATACGGGTTTCCATTAAGGTGTGGGGGATCCTGCTCCAGTTTTTTTGTTGAATATTGTTTACCATTTCGATAAACCTAACATGTCATCCATCCCCAAACATTTTCAATTGGGTTCAACTCCGATGAGCATGCAGAATGTCCCAAGAGATGGTCTCCATTTTCTTGTAGAAAGCTCAAGACCCGTCTTGCAGTGTAGATTGCAGCAGTATCCTGTTGGAAAAAACAACCATCCCCACACAAATGATGACCCTTTTTTATTAAATATGCTTTTTCTAACATGTCGACATGGCAAATTGCTGTCTGACGACTTTGCAACACCTGGAGTTCAATCGTTCCTCTGTAAGAAAAAGTACCCCATTTTATTACGGACCCTCCATCACTATGACGTGTGGAAAAACAATCAGGGAGCGTGTTTTTGTAATGCTAATATCGCTGGAAGCCACCCAGACAATCTAAATTTAAAAAAAAAATTCTCATCAGAAAACAGGGCTTTCTTCCACTACTCAACGTCTGCCTGCTTCCCCCCGGACTACAACTTGGATTTCTTCAAGTCCAATGTTAACAAATTCCTAATGTACCGCACCCTTAAGTAAACACTTCATCAAAGCTCCACACTAAGGTAATGTACTTGCAATAACCCGTATCCCTGAGTGGCTTCCGGGCCTTGATAAGTGGTGATCAATGTGTAAAAAAAAAAAAAAACGTCCCAGGGTTGGTATTCACGACCAAATCTTTAGCGGTCCACTTTGTGACGTGGAAGCAATCGAGGAATTGGTTTACGATTTTTATTGCCATGCTTTTTTTGTTGATGGTTAGTGGACTGCAATCAGCGTTTGTAACCGCCTTCATTTGATTAAAAGAAATACCTCGGTCATTCATAACAACCCGTCTGACTCTCATACTCAATGCAGGAGAAAAGGGGGGGCTACCAAAGGATTCTGCTTTTCCATAATTCTCCGTGTTCTTAAGAAAGTTGCAAATAACAGTTTTACTGCGATTTACCTTAGCTGCGATCGCTAGCTGTGATAAACCTTGCTTATAGAAATCTAGAATTCAAGAACGTTCAACTTCCGTTAGTTTTATTGCTTTATGCGTGGTAACACATTTACACAGTGACTGCTTATCTCTAAGTGAACTAAAACATTAGAATTACCATAAATCTAAAAAATTATACCCTTGGTCCTATAATTTTGATCATGTGTTAAAAGCCTAATTAAAATTTTTAACTTTAGCCGAAATAATATTTTTGTAATGTACCCTTTTGTTTACATGGCCTTTTGGATTGTAGTATTAGTAACTTTAAGTGGAAAGAGTTTAAAAGCGATCCCTAAAAAAGGGTTTCTTTTAAAAGTTTTTAAGTGGTCTTAAAGTTTTATCAGCAGAGTATATATTGATATATATATATATATATATATATATATATATATATATATATATAAATATATGTATACATACATAAATATATAATGTATATATATATTGATATATAAATATATGTATACATACATAAATATATAATGTATATATATTGATATATAAATATATGTATATATATACATAAATATATAATGTATGCATATACATATATTTATATATATATATATATATACATAAATATATAACGTGTGTATGCATATATATCTATCCAATTTTGTAAGACTATATATATATATATATATATATATATATATGTAAGAATATATATATTGAACCCCTTTTTTCTATTTATTAAAAAAAGAAAATACAGCTTCGTTATATATGGGTCGGGAAACTGCATTCATATGCAACAGAAATAGCTAATTTGCATATTTTTAAACTATTCCTTTTAATTAATAATACCTAAATCACGTTGACTCTCTTAGATAGTCGATTCATTCGAGATAGTCCAAAAGCAGTCTGAAGCATTATATGCATTTTGGTGGCATTTTTTTTCAAATTTAAAAAAATTTATTGTATATCGTTTTTCTAAAATAGCCTCATATCCAGATTGCACTTCTGAAATTAACCAGCTGTGACAACCAGGCTTCAGTACGTTGTATTTCAATTCCTGTTGTTACTGTTTATTTTAATCTAAAAATCATAAATATTGATTAGTCATCTCATAGTAAGAACATACTGAATTTGGAATATGTAAAATTATTTTCAATCCCGGTACAAAAAAAAAAAAAAAAAAAAAAAAAATTAAAAAAAAAACGCCCGGAAATTTATTAAGAGTACATCGTACTTAAAACTGGGATTACAACAGTGTCGGCGCAGGAGAGCTGTGGTTGGAGATTGTGAACTCCTTCCAATTACTATGGCTAAGGATACATTACCTGAAAGGAAATGCCTCGGCTTAACATTTACAGGGAACATGAATTTTAACAGATACATTGCGAGCATTGCCAAGACTGCTGCAAAGACGGCGGGCTGTATCTACCGTGCTAGAAAGTTACTTACGCCTAAAAGTATCCCGTACATTCCTAAGCCCCCAT
Source organism: Euprymna scolopes (assembly GCF_053919585.1). Classification (NCBI taxonomy): domain Eukaryota; kingdom Metazoa; phylum Mollusca; class Cephalopoda; order Sepiida; family Sepiolidae; genus Euprymna; species Euprymna scolopes. The sequence continues at coordinate 57,501,287 of NC_136522.1, read as the reverse complement.
TCGCCTATGTATAGAGTATTGTTGTCACATTTGGGCTGCTGTATCTGTTATTAGTTTCTTACTTCTGGACAGAGTTCAAAAGAGAGTAGCCAGCCTGATAGATCCTGAACTGTCAACTAAACTTCGACCTCTGTCACATTGACGAAATGTTGCATTCCTTAATCGTTTTTACAAGTATTTTAATGGTGAATGCACCGACGAACTACAAGCTGTTGCCGTAAATACCCCGACAAACCTGACAAGCAACAAAGTTCCACCTCTACAGAGTAGAGATCCCTACATGTAAGAAGGCCTTCTCTTTTAAAAGTTTCTTCCCGAGAACTTCTAGACATCGGAATTCCCTTCCAGGCCCCTGTTTCCCAACAGTACTGACATATAGAAGTTCAAGTGTAATGTGAACAGATGTCTTGCTGCTCAAATCCTAACGTAGTATCCCTACAACTCATGCTCCTTATAGTAGCCCCCTTCATAAAAGTGTCACTCTGAATTGTTTGGGGAGAAAATGTAATTAAAAAATACAATAATTTAATAGGCACCACCCTTTAGTTTATTTCTATAGTCTGACAAGACGATAGGAATGTGTATGTGTGTTGCATTAAAACGTTTGTGATAATGCTGTGTACAACACCTGAATTTTTTCTTAGGGTGTTGGCTCCTTCATGTGTGATGTATTTGTAGACGGACTATGAATTAAACATTATCTAAGTAACCAAGGTCAACATAAGAGTCTTTGGATTAGACCGTATTAATGCAAACAAGTCAGTGATATGAAAGCTGTCCTCGACCTCTAACAAACTCTAACATCAACCTTTAACATAAGATGCAGTGGCACACCAAAGTTCTACGGCACAGTCCTAACTTTCTTTAGAACAAACATTTAATTTTTTTTTCTTTGTTGCACGAAACAGGGCCGTCAGAAACATCATACGTAACGCCCTCCCACAGGCATAAACATCTTCAATGCTGTAGCTGATTACACATCTTTCCAAAAGTTAATCTTATAATGCGATGCCATTCCTTGTGTACCAAAAAGCAACATGTTTGTAAAATGTATTTAACTAATTAACGTTTAAGCAATCAAAACAATTAGTAGAATTTGGACAATGCGGGCAGGGAATGAACATAAAATATAATAGAACTTTTACAACCTCTAAATTATCTAATAGTAATTCCGTATTTTGCAGTTGCAGGTATAAACTAACGTTTTACTCATATTAATATTGGACTGTTGTACTACCTTTTCATGCCAACTTAGAATACTATACGCTTTTTAAAATAGTGTATTGGTTTTTTTGTGCTCATTTTAATTGGTTATTGTATAATATGTTTTTCCTCATAAGAGCATACTTCATTTGGGTGTTGATAGTGAAGTATATGTTTGTTTATGATATACTTCGCATTCGTACTGTCTACTATGTTTTTTTTTACACAGTGATCACCACTTATCAAGGCCCGGAAGCCACTCAGGGATAAGGGTTATTGCAAGTACATTACGTTAGTGAGGAGATTTGCTGAAATGTTTTCTTAAGTGGGCGGTTCATCAGGAATTTGTTAACATTGGACTTGAAGACAACCAAGTTGTAGTCCGGAGGGAAGCAGGAAGACGGAACAGAGTTCCACAGGCGTGCAGTTCTAAGTTCTATTTTCCCTCTGCCTGTTTTACAAGTGTTTTAATGGTGAATGCTCCGACGAACTACAATCCCTTGTACCTCCCCGACATAAATACCCGCGACAAACCTTACAAGCAGGAAAGCCTCCCCCTTACAGAGTAGAGATCCCTAGATGTAAAAAAAGGCCTTCTACTCTTAAAGATATTTAGTTTATGAGACCATGATTGTAGGGTTTTCCTTTTTCGCTCATACAAGGCCGCACGGTATCTGTTCTATCGTCATAAAATAATGTTCCCGGTTATTAACAAGTAAGAGATTGAGATAATAGCTATGTGTTTTTTTGCGAGTATCCTCCCAAGCATTATTTCTTTATTTCGTCTAGGATACATAAAAAGAGACAAGCGTATATTCATCAACAGACAGCATACCTACATTATATTTGCTTAGTGTGCCGCCAGAGTAAGCAGGTAATTACTCGTATAATTATTGAAGTTTCTTGAAAGGCAAAGCATATTTAATTAGAATCAACTAATCTCCTGTATAATATTTTTTATTGCAGAAATTCACCTCTGGACCAACAAGACAAGGTTTTCAACAAGAGAAGACACATATACATTCAATATATCTACCCTGATAGCGACTTTTTTTATGGAGATTACAACAACTTTTTCTACCACTTTCATTCGTGATAATAAAATGCTACATTACATCCAGTGAAAAGAGCCCCTATTTTCCCCCTTAATATTTATTACTAACACCGCTACCAGTTGAGACCGAACACAAATTTGACATTTTACAACGCTTCTGTGATTGCATCTCCCTAAACCCACTATCAGATACATGACGTGACATAATTTTAAAAATTTCCGATCCGAAATTAATAAATTCTCCCCTGGCAACGTCCTCCCGCAATTGGTACGACCTGCTAATTCTATTATAGCGAAAGTGAGATATTCCGCATAAACAAGCATTTACCGAACATGAAAACATGACGGCGCTACGCCACATCTTTTTCCTCCGCCGATGTTTCTGCTTCAAAAACCACATTTGTCGTTCTTAACTACATTGGACATAAAAATATTACATGTACATACACATTACTAAAGTGCCAGTTTACTGTATAACTATAAATACATTCATATATATCTATATTTTAAGTACATTTACGTTCCCATTTTTCCCGTCATTTTCTTTACGAACTCGTACCAATCCGATTCCGTCACAGTCTGTGGCCGCCTGTGTTCGTGGAGCGGCCGTTTCTACATTATATATTTATTTTTTGTACAAGTATTGCATTTCTACTTATACATATATATATATATATATATATTCATTATTATTATTATTATTATTATTATTATTATTATTTATGTAAATGCATTCATATCTTGCTGCGTATCGATCATTAAAACGGTCTGGACATCGTAGCAAGGTATACTTGTATTTACATATAGAATACTAAAAATATATATAATTTTCCCTCTTTGATCGATCCCTATCAACTAGCTTTGATAAATTCAATTGCTCTTTGTTTCTGGATATCTCCCTACCTAGAATATGTATATATACACTAGCATTTCCGCCCAGCGTTGCTCGGGTGTTTGGATGTGTACGTTGAGCAAAAAAAAAAATAAAAAGTGGTAGTAGGAAGGCAGTCTCGAACCCGTACCGCAAAGGAGGAAAAGAACGGGTTAAAACCTAATGTTTATGCTGTTACGACCATCGCCAAACCGGAAGCGATATTTTCTAAAATTAAGGCTAGACACTCTAAAGGAGAGGATAATTTTACAAAATATCGGCAATTTTAGATATTTGTCGCAAGAAAGGTCGAATTTAAAATGATATGGGTAAAATCCGTCGACTCTATCGAAAGTTTAAGGCAGACATGCAAACAGACACACGTTCATACATTTATATATTGGTAAGTGAAAGTTTTCGACCTAAACTGATGAAAAAACTTGCTCTATCTCTGAATACCCTTTATGTAAAATTTCAAATATTTAGACCAGAAATTGTCTGAGTAATTTGGAGGAGACCGCAGAGGTAAATTTTTTTAACTTTGCCCCCTATTATGACCCCTTAAAATGTATTGCTTTGGGCTCAAATCGAGTGATTAAGTTAGATCCATGTCCAAGCAATCTATATCTAAAATTCCAAGTGCATAGACCCAAAATTGTCGGAACAGTTTGGTAGAGTTCTCAATGGTTAAGTTGTTGAACTTTGACCCCTTAATCGCCAAATCTCTGGCTGAAACCGATCACATCGATTTTCCTAAATCTCAGTACCCTGTATATCAAAATTCGAGTCTGTAGACTAAACATTGACAGAGTTATTTCGTAGGGAAATGTACACAGACACACACACACAAACACAGGCACGTTCACTTATATATATATATATATATATATATATATATATATATATATATATATATATATATGTGTGTGTGTGTGTGTGTGTGTGTGTGTGTGTGTTTTCATTGTATATATCGGCCGATGAATACAGAACTTCTTTTTTTATTTACACACACAATGACAACTACTTACGTTTTATACGAAAATATTGCCATAGTTTTTACAATTCTTGTCTTATCAGAAAACAAAAATAAATTACACACTTCTTGTACAATTATCAAATATTACTTAATTTTATTTATTTATCTATATTTCGTGTTGAAAAGACATTAATTTTATTGAAATATTTTTTTATTTTTGATAATAAAAGATGTTTTTTTTGTGTTTTGGTTAGGAGGGTTCGTGAGTGCACAAACGTGTTTAAACTTAATTAGTTTTACTGATTTAACACTTTCTTCTTATTAGATAATCCAGTAGTTTTTTTCTTATTTTTGGGTTTCGTAATAACACAAGTAGTGCTAGCACTAAAGTTACGTTTTTATATAAACATATATTTTCGTAATAACACAAGAAATGCTACAACTTAAGTAATTTATTATATAAAATCATATTTTCGTAATAACACAAGAATTATTAAAACTGGAGTAATTTTTATATAAGTATATATTTCTGTATAAGAACAAGAAATGTTAAAACTAAAGTATTTTTCATATAAAACCATATTTTTCGTAATAACACAAGAATTATTAAAACTGAAGTAATTTTATATAAGTATATATTTCCGTAATAACACAAGAAATGTTAAAACTAAAGTAATTTTTTTTTATATGAAACAATATATTCGTAATAACACAAGAAGTGCGAAAACTGAAGTAATTTTTATATAAATATATATTTTCATAATCACACAAGAAATGTTAAAACTAACGTAAACTTTTCATCTAAAATTATAGTTTCGTAATAACACAAGAGGTATTTAAACTGATGTAACATTTTTATATAAATATATATTTTCGTTTTGTGCGTCTTGACTGTCAGTCTTCTCTCTTCGGTTGCGTTACATAATTAACCGTATCCAATCCCGGTAGGTTTCTCTATTTTTTTCGAGCACAAATCTTGGACATTATCCAGTAAGGCATGTTATCTACCTCACTGTCGAAGATTCAACAGTAAAAATATTATCGTTTCAGTATAGATATGGTAAATTGCTCAATTTTACAATTTCTTAAAAAGCTTGAATAATATTACAATTTCTTCGAAAGCTTGAATAATATTGATTAATTGATTATTTTATACCTTATCGCTTTGAGATACTTTTGGGATGTTTTCATTACTGAGACATACTAATTTATTAAATACCCTTGCTTAGACTAGAAAATCAAGAGTTCAGCATTATTGTCTATAAAGAGGTGTGCGAAAATATGACACTACTTTTTGTCTGCCTTAGAACTATGTCATTGATTGACCACTTAATTTGTTGGTTTATGCTTTAAAAAGTTTTCTTTTACATTCTTTCTAAACGAATTATTATTGATACACTTACATACAACAATGAAATCAGCTTTTTCCCCTTTGATAGTCATGTCTTTACTTAAATTAAACCCTCATATTTCCATCACAGTAAATCTAAGATATCCACAAGTATTGACAAGATTAAAATTAAAAAAATATATAGTTTGCCTCATTTTATTGCGTTTGTATTCCGCTTAGTCAAACTGAACCAGAGCAACGCGTGGCAGGGTACAGCTGTTTTTTTTTTAAATAGAGATGTTTTTTTTATTGTTTTCTAACGGCATTAATCATAGGCGCGGGAGACTGGGTTCCTCTAAAAGAGGAAGTGTCACGTGAATAGTAAATTTAAAAGCGATACCAAATCGCACATCTTTCATTGTGAGGGGGGATGCTGTGAGTTTTGCTTTTGGTTTTCTTCTTAAGAATGCCCAATATAAATAATATTCTCCATTCTTTCAAGAGCAGTGCTTTTCAACCTTTTTGCTGGAGTGAAACCCCATGGAAGCATTTCAATGGCTCATGGAACCCCTATGCAATAATATAATTGTATTATGCAAAAAAACAAAAAAAAACAACGAAAATAGCATTTAAAAATTAAAATGAAATGAAAATTAAAAAAAAACAAAACAAATATACTCTGTTAAAGATTGTTCTTCAAAATCACTGGATTCGGCATTAAATAACCCGAAAGGTTGATATGCCGTAACACAAAAACAACCAAACAACCAGCTACATTTAAAAAATTAATCTGTCTTGCCACTATTATGATTGCTTTTATATATTCTTATTAGATAAAGTCAACACCAAAATAATTGCACTAAAAATAAGTTTCTCAGTGTAAAAATGCAAAATCCACCAAAAGAAAGCATCCACTCTGAAACCAAAATAAATACATCTTTACTTTATCGATCCTTGAAAGAAACCCCGAAGTAAATTATCTAGACAGAAACATGTTATTATTTTTTGTATTACTTGGACTATGATTGGTTGTTTTCTTTACATTGTTTCGGTCGATGTAAGCTCCGACCATCTTCAGGTGTATTCACGCTGGGTCTTATTAGTGAATAGTACAGCATGGTTGGTTAATTTGTTTTCCGAAGGAACACAGCCGTTAGAAATTTAAAACGCAAATAGCGCTAAGTCTTTCTTTTATATTATTAATAACCCGGGTCCATTCCGTTTTTGTTGCATATTGAATATATATTTTTGAGATAAGGATTTATCATTATTTTTGATTTTTTTGATTATTATTATCAGATTGGTTGCTTTTTTTCACAGCATCCCGGCTGATGTAACCTCCGACCGTCTTCAGGTGAATTCACACTAGATGTTATAATTGAATAGTGAAGAATTATTATTGAATAATAAAAAAAATCATTTTATTACAAACCAAAAGATGAACTAACATTTTTCATGGGCGTGTTCAATTTTTTAATACATTTTATCCTGTTAATATTTTTCAATTTTCTTCGTTTTTACTGGAAACGGTGTATTCAAACTGATGTCCGATATTCCTGCACTAGTTTAGAAAATCTAATAAAGATATCTTTTTTTATATAGAATTATAAATGTCTCTTTAAAATAACTAGCAATTTTATCTCTGGCGCGTACTCTAAAATGCCAGATAGGGTTTAAACATGTATTTTATGAGTCCGGTAGCTTCTCGGATTATTGAGGTGATTTATATTTTTAAAAATGTAGTTTATTGTTTTCTCTCGTATATACCTATATCTCTAGTCACCTCCAAACTCTCTTAACTTGCTACTCCTTCCATTTTGTCAAACATACTTATACCATTAACTACTTTGTTTTCTACGTGAGGATTTGTTTTTAAATTAACATGATGGATCGTAAACAAATATTTAATTTGATTTTCTAATACTAAACTTGTTATTAGCGTGTGCGTTTTAAATTCTTATTCTTTTATATTTTTTATATCTCGTTTAAACTTTTATATAAGGGATAACTGTGTGTATGTTTGTATCTGTGTATGTCTAGATAAAATTCGAGGAATACGCAATAAATATTACAAACTGGTATTTTTATTAAGGAAAACCCAGAAAAAGTTATATCTATAGTTTAGAATTAACGAGTACTACTTCATAAGTCATATCGCCATTTGTATCACTGAATAAATTTAAGAATAAAACATAATATTTTATATTATATATTAATATGGCACAGGAAATGAGTCAGAATTTGTTTTTATTGAAACACGTAAACTTCGGATTTCGTTTATCGTTTCTGAGAATTCGTCTACACATAAGGATTCTAAGAAAATCCTGGTTTTAGTTGCGCTCTGGAGGAATTTTTTAGCGGTTTTAGAAGCACTGTAAGGTTAATTTTCACACTGTTTGAAAGAAAAATATTTACGGTAAGAAACTGACCACAACTTAAGATTAACTACCCTAACACGCTAGAATGGCTCAAAATGAGTAATCATTAAGTTTTTTTTCGAAATTATTTAATTTTACTATTTTTCTATTAATATACGTAATTATTCCAACTATATACATGTATTTATTTATTCTAACTATATTTATTCTACGTATTTATAAATTTTTATTACTAACTTAATTCGAAATTATTTAATTTTACTATTTTTTATTTATATACGTAATTATTCAAACTATATATATACATTTATTTATTTATTCTAACTATATTTATTCGACGTATTTATATATTTTTATTACTAACTTAATTCGAAATTATTTAATTTTACTATTTTTTTATTTATATACGTAATTATTCAAACTATATATACATTTATTTATTCTAACTATATTTATTCTACGTATTTATATATTTTTATTACTAACTTAAGTCGAAATTATTTAATTTTACTATTTTTTATTTATATACGTAATTATTCAAACTATATATATACATTTATTTATTTATTCTAACTATATTTATTCTACGTATTTATATATTTTTATTACTAACTTAATTCGAAATTATTTATTTTTACTATTTTTTTATATACGTAATTATTCAAACTATATATACATTTATTTATTTATTCTAACTATATTTATTCGACGTATTTATGTTTTATTACTATTTAATTCGAAATTATTTATTTTTATTATTTTTATTTATATACAATATTATTCAAACTATATGCATTTATTTATTCTCACTATATTTATTCGACGTATTTTTATTATTTTATTTTTTTATTATTACTTATATTTTTATTACTATTTTTATTCGAAATTATTTATTTTTACAATTTCTTTTAATTATATGCGCAATTATACAAACTATATACATTTATTTATTTCTTCCAACTATTTTATTGCATATTCGAACTATTTCATTATTTATATATTTTTTATTTTAACACTATGTCTTTATTTATTCCTAGTATTATATATATATATATATATATATATATATATATATATATATATATATATATATGCCAACACTATTTAGCTATTATTTTTTTGGTTCTTTTTTTTGTTTGATTATATATTTATTTATTTCAACTATATTTATTTTTTCCTAATTATTTTATTGAATATTGGAACTATTTTCTTATATATATATATATATATATATATATATATATACATATATACATATATATATATTTATTTATTATAACTATTTTATTCATCCATATAAATTCAATTACTCTAATTATATTAAAGCATTAATGTATTCTATTTTAATTATTTTTATATATTTATTTATTTTATCAAAATTTATTTATTCTAACCATTATTTATTTATTTATTATTTGTTTATTCTAACAATTTTAATTTACTTATATATATATATATATATATACATATATGTATATATATATATGTATATTGTCATCCACATACAGTACTGTTTCGTTGTATCACAACTCATAAGTGCGGACAGACAAACACCTTTCCCCAGCCGTGGATTGAACCTACAACCGTCGCATGGACAGTCCGCAGCTCTCACTATTCGGATATGAATCAGTACCGTAAATATTTCTCCTAGAGTGTATATTAAATCCACACCCTCCCGTCGCAAAGTGCTCAAACCATCAGCTTGTTTACAAACAAATTAATAGTGGGCTTCGCTTACTCGCTTTAGATACGCGTCGGGTGAAAATATATTTACAAAGTGATCAACCCAAATAGGGGGGGCTTTAATTGTCATCCACATACAGTACTGTTTCGTTGTAATTGGTTTAAATATGGAAGTAAGTATATATATATATATACATACATATATATATATATATATATACACTTACTTTCATATTTAAACCAATTTTTGTATATATATATATGTGTATATATATATATATATATAATATATATATATATAATTATATATATATATACACACATATCCACTTATCTTGTGCTTCCTTTTTTAAAATTAAATATGTTTTTAATTCTTTTTCAAGATGTCTTTTAACATGTTTTATTAATCATTTGTTCATATATATATATATATATATATATATATATATATATATATATATATATATATATATGCTTACTGCAATATTTAAACCAATTTTTGTATATTCTCTTATTTCTTTTTTCAGTTTTTCTCAGTTGTAATTATGTTCTCATAATTTATTTAATATTTCTCTACCGAGCGTTCTTTGTTTTTAGTCAATATTAGCTCATGAAGGCTACTTTTTTTTGTATAAATTGGGAGAAATAAAAAGATAATTTTAATTGCGCAGTCTATAATTTGATTGAAGGGTTGGTTTAGAATCTACTCCACTAGTTTCTTCCCCAGAACCGCTAGACTCTGGAATTCCAATCCAGGTCCCTGCTTCCCTAACTGTACTGACATGCAGAAGTTCAAGTGTAACGTGAACCGACATCTTGCTGTCCAAATCCCAACATAGTGCCCCAGTAGTTGCTGCCCCTGATAATAACCCCCACACCGCCTTGTTTGAGGTAGAAATGTAATAATAATAAAAAATACATATGTGGATTTTTATTGGTTTATTTTCATGTTTTACCTGCTTATTATTAAAACTTTATTGTAGCAGAGTAAAGTCTCGCGATCACCGCTTCCGGTTATTCCCATACACGGCCGAGTACACCTAAGGAACCGTGTGCCGGAAAATGTAGATTGGCAGAATGCTTATTATAATTATATTATTATTCTATCTATATAAAAGCCAAGTACGCCCAAGGATGGAATACTGCAGCCATATCTGGGCAGGAGCTGCTAAAAACAGCCTATCCTGCCTTGACAGAGTACAAAATAGACTTCGTGGCTTAGTGGGGGATGCCCTTTTCTCTACCCTTCAACCTCTCTCCCACAGAAGAGACGTTGGGAGCTTATCCTTGTTTTATCGTTATTTCCATGCCAGGTGCTCGTCTGAACTCCAATCTCTGGTCCCCCCTCGCCAATCTTTCACGAAAAACACCCGTCTAGCTGAATCCACTGTGAAAAATTTCCCCCACTCTTAATCTGTGCCTAAATCAAAACGTGGATTCCATGAACAAAGCTTCTTTCTTAGAACTGCACGCCTGTGGGACTCTGTTCCGTCTGCCTGCTTCCCACCTGACTACAACTTGGATGTCTTCAAGTCCAACGTTAACAAATCCCTAATGAACCGCCCCCTTAAGTAAACACTTCATCAAATCTCCACACTAACGTACTGTACTTGCAATAACCCTTATCCCTGAGTGGCTTCCGGGCCTTGATAAGTGGTTACCACCGTGTAAAAAAAAGAAAGTGTTTTCCCATTGTTTTGCAGGGTTAGGGTAGCAAACATCTTATTCTCTCTTTCACATTTTCTATGTTTACTCATGATCTTTTAATTTTCCTTCTTTGGTCCATTCAATCTAATCGTTTACTTGTTTTGTTTTTGTTTTGTTTCGTTTCATTTTTTCGTTAATAAAATCCCCTATTGGTTCAACTTAATGTTGTGTCGTTAGACTCATCTATTTCCGTTACCTCAATTTTTCATCCCTTTTATTTTTCCAATCTTACTCTGGAGATTCAATTTGTCAACCTTTATGATTTCACTCTGTTCTTGTATTCTTACTTAATTTCCTGTTTTTACATTTTTACTGTTTCTCTTTTGTTTGCTTTCTTCGTTTGAATTTCTTCCTTTTAGTTTGAAAACTTTCAGTATTTTTTTTTTATTTCCCATGTTTCAACAATTAAAATGTTGTATTTATATCAATCTTAAAAAAAACACAAAGGACATAAAACTATATGAACAGATGAAATGCAAAATCATCCAAGGACACGTTCTTACACATTAAATAAAAATAATCTCAAAAGTGTCATCTGAAAGCCTAGCATACTAAATCAAACGATTGTAACACCCAAAACAAATCAGCTAAAATACAAGAAAAATCTAAAGCCTGTCCACCCTTAGCCTAACCATAACCCTAACACGGCGAAAAAAAAGAAGCCAGTTCATTATTATTTCGAATATTCGAAGTCCAGTTTCTTACTGCTATATACGTCTTAAAAATCACAGTGCAACTTGGACTTAAGCCAGTCTCTTGTTTTAATGTTATTATCACTTTGTTTTTTTTTCCTGGGGATGGGGCATTCTACCGGATTCAACCGAGAGATCTTTTTAAAAGATTATAACCGTCCCTTTAAGTGTTATTGTTTGTATTTCTTTTGAACTTGGTTCACCGGGTATATTCAACAGATAGTTTTTGAAATTAACTTTCATTAACCCGGTTGCTCTCTTGTCTGCGGCACCTTATCTGCAGGAGATCTATCAGAACGTTGATCCCTAGAATGTCTGCTCACATTAAACTTAAATTTCTACGTGCCAGTACAGTTAATGAAAGGAATTCCCAAATCTAGCAGGTTGATGGAAGAAACTATTTGAGTATAAGGATCACAGGAACATATGGGCTGAACGTTGCTGTTTACGGATTAGTCAGGTACAATTGCTACGAGTTCGTCAGAGCAAAATCCAATAAAATAATTATATAAACAGACACAAGATACACCAAACTCCTAGGCTTAACATTCACCGTAAATATAAACTGGAACAAATACAATACAACAAATGCTGCAAGAAAGGTGGGCTCCCTCTATCGTGCTAGAAAACTGCTCTCACGTGTACATATAGAAGGCCATCATTCGCCTATGCATGGAGTAGAGTTGCCATATCTAAGCTAGTACATCTACAACTAGCCTCTCCCACTTGGCTAGAGTTAAAGAAAAGAGTATCCAATCTAATAGGTTCCAATTTGACAACTAAGCCCCAACCTCTATCCCATCGTCGAATGTTGCATCCCTTTGCCTGTTTTACAGGTATTTAAATGGAATGTGTACTGATGAACTCATTGCATTTGTGCCTCTTTCCACGTAATTATCCTTGACAATCCACGGTTTGCAACAAAATCACACCCCTTCACAGTTGAGGTCCACAAATGTCAAAAAGTATTCTACTCTAATAGCTTCTGCATTACAAGGGCTAGACCATGGAATTTTCATGCTACCTTATCGAACTGCATGATACATAGACGTTCAACTGCTACGTAAACCAACAAAAGTGGTTGGTCGCGTTCAATGCTGCCAAGACTAAACTAATTTAATTCAATAATTACAAGAAACCCTCTCTACCACCCATAGCAATGGCCAACGACTCTTTATCTGAGAGTCCATCTTTCAAACTCCTTGGCCTAACGTTCACAGGAAACATGAGTTGGAACAATTACAGTGAAGGCATTGCCAGGGCCGCTGCAAGAAAGGTGGGTTCTCTCTACCGTGCTAGAAAACTACTAACACCCGAAAGTATCCTGTACCTCTATAAGGCCACCATTCGCCCATGTATGGAGTATTGCTGCCACATCTGGGCTGGTGCATCTGCTACTAGTCTCTCGCTCCTTGACAAGGTTCAAAAGAGAGTTGCAAACCTGAAAGGCCCTGAACTGGCATCTAAGCTTCAGCCTCTGTCCCATCGACGAAATGTTGCATCCCTCTGCCTTTTCTACAAGTATTTTAGTGGTGAATGCTCTGACGAACTGCAATCACTTGTGCCCCCACGACGTGAGCACCCTCGACAAACCCGACAGGCTGCTAAATCCCACCCCCACACTGTAGAGATCCCTAGATGTAAAAGATATTTCTACTCCAATAGTTTCTTCCCCAGAACCGCTAGACTCTGGAATTCCATTCCAGGTCCCTGCTTCCCCAACAGTACTGACGTGCAGAAGTTCAAGTGTAACGTGAACCGACATCTTGCTGCCCAAATCCCTACATAGTACCCCAGTAGTTGTTGCCCCTGATAGTAGCCCCCTACACCAAAGTGGCAATTTGCCTTGTTTGGGGTGAAAATGTAATAAAAAAAAACAAAAAAAAAAACATCTAAATTTTTCTTATGCATGGTCTCAGTTAGTAGGCCCTTACGTTCAAGTAGTAATATGTCTTGTTTGGGGGTGAAGGGTAGTAGCAAAATAAATCAACGATGGGACATGGGGCTCGCTTTTTTATATAGTGAGTAATCTATTAGTTTTGATAATGTTTCTGGACATTGTTTAAGTGTAAGAGGTCAGTGGTAGATACATTAATGCATATGTGGTAACAATGTATAATGCATGGGCGAATTGTGGATTTCTAAATGTACAGACTGTTGTGAATACGGATTATCTCCTCTTTGATAGTCCAAGCTAATAAAGCTGTACATTTCCGCTTGTCAAGTGGACGAATAGTGGTTGGTTGGTTGGTTGTTTCTGTTTTACGGTATATCAACCCTTTTCGGGTTATTTAATGCCAAATCCAAAGATTTTGAAGAAAAATTTTTTTAATAGAATATATTTGTTGTTTTCACGTCGGTTTCTATTTAACTCATAGTTGGGACCCTAACAGGTACTACCACTCCGGGTCAGAGTGGACCTGGGAGCAATGGTAATTAAAGGGTGGCTCCACACAACCCAAACCCCACAAGCTGGGGCCTCACAACTGGATATAGTTTAAGGTCATATCCAGGACCCCCATTGAGGGACTTTTACCCTCTGCAGGGGGCAGTCGGCGTATTCTAATGTTCCACCGACAGGGCAAGGACGAATAGTGAGATTCTTAATTTAAAAACAGATTACTAGACGAAATCTCTTGTCTTATTTTGATTATACCTACAAGTTAATCAGGAAGTGACGTTACGCTGTCATGTTCATAGGCCTACACTCTCGGTGGTGCTGGTCCAATAAAATATAATAATAAATATGAAACCATTGCATTAATCAAAATATCATATTGAAGCGTATTTTACGACGGGGCAATTCCGGGCGGACTGTTAGTCATCATCATCGGCGGTCACTCGTGTCCGAGTAAGACTGTCCTCCGTTGTGGCTTCTGTGGGTCCTCAGGTGAGCATAGAGCCCAATCCTAGACCCAATTTGTCTTGTGCAATTTGGGCAGATAAAGGTAGTGGTGGTGGGTGGGGTTGGGTGTGTCTGGTTAATAATCTGTCCTTTATGTGCTTGCGTTTATCCTCAGCAGCTTGATTTAGGTCACTACTATAAAGCGCAGCACCTTTGTGGACAGCGCTCCTCCATGCCAACCTGTTCCCGGCCACGTCCTCCCATGTCTCAAGGTCCATGTGAAACCGCTTTAGATTTGCTTTGATGTTGTCTTTATACCTCATCTTTTAGCCACCCTGGGCACGCTTTCCCTAAAACAAGCTAAGAGTAGAAAATCTGTTTTGGGAGGCGGAGATCCAGCATTCGGACAACATGCCCAGTCCATCTGAGCTGGCGTTGAGCAACAGTAGCGGTGATAGTGGGAATGTCAGCCTCACTCAGGACGCTGGTGTTGGTGCGTCGGTCCTTCCAACTAATTCTGAGGATTTTTCGGAGGCATCTTTGGTGGTACGTCTCCAGGGTTTTTACGTGCCTCCTGTATGTGGTCCAGGTCTCCGATCCATAGAGAAGAGTGGGCAGCAAGACAGCTTTATATGCCATGATTTTGGTCTTTGCCAGAAGGTCACGGTTCTCAAATACTCTCTTCCTTAGCCTTGAGAAAGCCCCACTGGCACAGCTGAGACGGTGTTGTATTTCCGGGCGGACTATTAGTACACACACACACACACACACACACACACACACACACACACACACACACACACACACACACACATATATATATATATAGAGAGAGAGAGAGATCGGTCTAACATTGAGGTATTTATCCACTTAAATTAGTTCTTGATGCACCCATATATATCATGTATATATTAATTCACAGACACACGCACACACACACACACCTATATATATATATATATGATGTGAGCAATTTTCAAGAACGATAGTTTGAGCTAACTTATTCGCAGCAATCTTTGCAATTTGTGCAATGTGTTTGTTCTAATTTCTGTTCGTTGAGAATTTTAAACTGAAGATTTTAAGCGGAGACCTTACATGTAGTCTATTATTATTTATAGTAATCAGTTATTGAGAAGGTCTCTGATAATTTTTAAACGAAAAAGAAGCTTCGTCTTAGCAGCATTGAATGCAAATATCAATTTATCTTCTCATTTCACAATAGAACAGATACCATTTTCTATGGTTTCAGCCATTACCTTAGATAAGTGTTCACACGTTTTCTTTTCATTTCTGTAATAGGAGCGTGAGGGTCGTGAGAAAATACACCTATCTCGAATACAATTTCTTTCGGAGAATTTATAAATGGCCCCTGTTGACACACCCACATAACACACCCACATATATTTGATCGGGAGTACTATAATCAAAGAACAACCGGGATTTTTATCATTTCTAAGAAGTATAGGGTTATATAAGGTACTTGTCCAGTAAAAGTCTATGATTAAGTTTTCATAAGGACACTTCGTGACACACCTTGTCCAAACTCATATATATATATATATATATATATATATATATATATATATATATATATATATATATATATCTAGGACAACGATTATCTTTAATACAAGGTATGTGCATTAAAAATTATAATTAGGATGTCTAGAGTTGAATGAGATGGCCTAAATCCGGACGGTCGAATTTAAAGAAGTTGGTTAACTATGAGGTAGTTGACAATCGCGTGATTCATTAAGAATTCAAAATTTGCGGGATGAGGAGAAGGAGGATAATAAGGCGATAATTAAGTAAATCCGTTATTTCGCATTTTTTTAAAAATTGTAAGTAAAAAAGTAATTTCCAGCGGGCAGGGACGCGATATTCGATAAGGCATTTGTTGAGAATTCTAGAATTCTCACCAAATGCCTTATCGAATATTATTTTAAATGTTCTGTTGAGAATTCTAGAATTCTCAACAGAACATTTAAAATAATATGACGTCTGTTATTCTTGCAACGTATCAACTGATGTAACATCTACTCTTATTAATGTAAATGTTATTCCACGGTGATTTATATATACCGAGTGCCCCAACAAAATGTATACACCCTTTAAATTATCTCAACTTGCTACATAAATACGCCATGCCACATTTTACTATAATTTTCAAACAAGTAAAATACTTGTTTATATTCGTAATATTGTGTTGTAACTTGGCTTTCAACCAAGGCTGCCAACCCCCAATATTTCCTCCTGTATCAGAAAACACACTATGTGATATACACATATATGTATGTGATGTTGCCAAGCTAATCAAACACCTTGATTCCAGTAAAGCAACTGGCCCTGACGATAATCCAATTATAGTACTCAAAAAACTTCAACCAGAACTAGCACCCATACTTACAAAACTGTTTAAACGTTGTATTAAGGAAAATTGCTACCCATCACCCTGGAAAATCTCATCAGTATGCCCTGTATTTAAGAATTCAGGTGATCGTTCATCCCCCTCTCAGTACAGGCCAATAAGTCTCCTGTGCGTCATGAGTAAGTTGCTGGAATCTGTGTTAAATAACCTGATACCAATTTTATCATATATATATATATATATATATATATATATATATATATATATATATATATATATATATACATACCCATCTATCATTCTATCTATCTTTCTCTCTCTTTCTCTCTTTTTCTCTCTCTCACTATCACTCTCTCTCTCTCTCTCTCTCTCTCTCTCTCTATATATATATATATATATATATATATATATATATATATATTAGTTTGGTGAGGAGGGCGGCTAGTCTCCCTGAAGGATTAAAAGCAAGACCTTCCAAAGGGCGAATGAACTCTTTTTCTGGGTCAACGGCCAACTAGCACCGTGTATATTTGTGTGTGTGTATATGTGTATTGGGGTGGAGAGGGCTCCCGTAAGCCGTGGTGAAGGCAACCTTTCTAGGAGAAGCAAATCTCTGATTTAAAAAACCATAAAGCGGAAGACCATTACCCGCATTAAGCTGGTCTGCAGTTTAATTTGTTGCTGGCTATCTTGCTCTTGCTTGTTGCTGGATCTCAACATTTTGAACTGAGAGAGAGAGAGACTTAGCTGTCGTACAAAGCTAAGACTCTGTAACATCATCTTTGTATAGATACTCCCTCAGGTATTTGGGCTCATGGATTTTAAATGTATGAGGAAGTGGCACTCGTCTGACAAGACGTTGCAATCATCATATATATATATATATATATATATATATATATATATATATATATATATATATATATATATACTCAAAAGAAGCTATGAATAAAGAAAATGCAAAAATAAAAATAAAGAATGCAGTTTAGATTCCCGGAACGAAAAACATATTGACTTTAACCTATCGCAGACTTAGCACCTACATAATCCAACTTCTAAAAAGTTTATAATGACAAAAAAGAATTCATTTATATAAGGATGAAAAAAAACGCATTAACTAAAATTGTTATATAGAAATAGACTTAGCACTTGCATAAGCCAATTTCGCAAAAGTATTCAATTTTAAAACAGAACTTAACTACATAATGATGAAAAGAGAAAACCTTAACTAAAATTTTGTGAATAGAATATATATATATATATATATATATATATATATATATATATATATATATACGTGTGTGTGTGTTGTGTATGTGAATTTCTCTGTAATTTAAAAAAATATTTATTAAAAAAAGGATTTGCTGTATTTGACATTTTTACTAACTAAATAACAGAAACGAGGTTCGTTGGAAGTTTTCAATGATATCTGAAGTAAGTACTCGATCGTCTGCTTTTAGGTATTTATATGAAAACAAAAAGCGTTCATTACAGTTTATAACTTCACAGGGAACCAGTGTCAATGCAGCAATTCTTCAGTAGACTACAAAATTTACATTAGAGACGCCGAGTGGAACTAAAGTATAAACAACAATCGACATCGCGGCTGAAAGTTTAGGCATTCGACAACCTCTTGGAAAACCGAACAGCAAAGTATGTGACGTATCCACACTTAGGTTTTTAATAAACTATCCTTCAAAAAGACGTTACAATCGGCAGAGAAATCAATATATGAAAATATACAAACAAAATAGATGTATGTACATAAGTGTGTCTACCTAGGTGACGTGTTTTCGACAATTGCATTCGATTAGATGTTGGAATTTGCCATCTAGCAAAATCTCTTTGCCGTCATGTATACTGCACTTATATATGTATATATATATATATATATATATATATATATATATATATATATATATATGTACATGTATATATATATATGTATATATATGTACATGTATATATATATATATGTATACATATACATCAATATATATATATACACTAATATATATATATATATATATTAATTTAAACTAAATAAACTGATTAAACTGATTTTACACTAATATTTATGTATATACACTAATATATATATATATATATATATATATATACATATATATATATATACACGGATACATATACACACTAATATAAATATAGTAATATATATATAATAATATATATAGTGATATATATATACTAATATATATATATTATTATATATATATATATATATATATATATATATATATATATATATATATATATATATTAGCAGGGGTGCCCGGTGTTGCTCGGGTGTTTGGAGGTGTATGTTGTGCAAAAAAAGCAAAAAAACAAAAAAAGTAGTTAATTTTTTAAAACTTTGACCCCTATTATGACCCCTTAAAATTTATTGTTTCGGGCTCAAATCACTTTATTAAGTTAGATCCATGTTCAAGGAACCTATATCTAAAATTTCAAGTGTCTAGACCCAAAGTTGTCGGAGGAGTTTGGTAGAGTTCTTAAAGGTCAAATCGTTAAAATTTAACCCCTTAACAGCCAAATTTCTGGCTGACATCCGTCACATCGATTTTCCCAAATCTCAGTACCCGGTATTTCAAATTTCGAGTCTATAGACTAAAAATTGACAGAGTTATTGCGTAGGGAAATGTACACAGACAGACATACACACAGACACACAGACAGACAGACATACAGACACGTTCACTTTTATATATATATATATATATATATATATATATATGTACATATGAACAAGTAGTTAATAAAATATGTTAAAACACTCTGAAAAATAGTTAAAAACACATTTAATTTTAAAAAAAAAAGGATGCACAAGTGGATAGTCCTTAGTCCACGGAGCATTCCTTCTCATCAGAGGGTAGGGATTAGCAAAATGCGAGATCGGATTTTGCTTGCAAAAGTATTTAATGAAACTACAAGTAAGTCATAAATCTTACTTGGTAACAAATAGTGAAGAAGAGGGAATATGTTGCATAGAAAAAGGTGATTTCACGTGAATGGATGGTCACGTGAATGGTAAAATAGCCAATAATGGTAAAATACAAAAATCAAAATCCCAAAAAGTTGGTTAACTTTCCATCTCCACAAGTAAAATTCAAGGGAATCGTCCGATTGACATAGTATATAATAGTATACATATATTAATATATATATGCGTATATATGTATGTAAGTCTATATATATATATTAGCATATTAGTATATAGTAATATTATATATATATGTACTTATATATATATATATATATTAGTATATATATATATATATATTAGTATATATATGTATATATATTAGTATATATAACTATATATAAGTATATATATATATAGATATATATATCTTAGTATATATATAGTATATATGATAATATATATATATATATCACTATATATATATATATATATATATATATATATATATATGTATATATATTAGTATATGCATATTAAATATGAAAAAAGGTCTCGTTGACATTGGATTCTTTATTCTAAAATTAACTAAACAACCCTTGCATTTTTTCTTCACCTTCTTCACTTAGTCTCCCAAAAAAAAGTAATCCAAAAGGTAGTAACTCGTGGAGTAATTCACAGATGGGGACAAGGAAAAGTGAATGAGTGTAAATAATATTATTAAAAGGAAGATAAGATGTCCGTAGAAAAAAGAACTTTAAACGACACTCACGGCTGGGCTTATTTTGGGAGACTAAGTGAAGAAGGTGAAGAAAAAATGCAAGGGTTGTTTAGTTAATTTTAGAATAAAGAATCCAATGTCAACGAGACCTTTTTTCATATTTAATATGCATATACTAATATATATACATATATATATATATATAGTGATATATATATATTATCATATATACTATATATATACTAAGATATATATATATATATCTATATA
Source organism: Euprymna scolopes (assembly GCF_053919585.1). Classification (NCBI taxonomy): domain Eukaryota; kingdom Metazoa; phylum Mollusca; class Cephalopoda; order Sepiida; family Sepiolidae; genus Euprymna; species Euprymna scolopes. Next base: position 57,480,248 of record NC_136522.1, on the reverse strand, counting down.
TATATACTTATATATATATAGTTATATATACTAATATATATATACATATATATATACTAATATATATATATATACTAATATGTATATATATATATAAGTACATATATATATAATATTACTATATACTAATATGCTAATATATATATAGACTAACATACATATATACGCATATATATATTAATATATGTATACTATTATATACTATGTCAATCGCTTTATTGCAGATTAGTAAAATATCAATAGTTTACTAAATATATGACATACAAAAATGAATATTGTATCATCAAATGGCTGTTTTAAGTTAGTTATTTTCAAAAAATCTTATTCAAATCCATGCGATATTCATGAAGTTATGAAATTAAAATTTATTTATCATGCTGTTTATCGCTTTATTGCAGGTCTTTTAAAATGCCAAAAAAAAAGGGGGGCGAGTAGCGAGTATCGAAAGGAGAAAGGATTGTTCACTAAATATTTAGCTATGGAGCTGGAAAGGGATCCAAGAACTTTGGCTTCACCAAATCCAGAAAGGATAAGGGCACCAGGAGAAACGTTTCACATCGTTATATTCGGAAAATTCGCAACTGAAACAAACACTGCACCAGTACTTCCATTTTAGCAAGAGCTGGAATCTCTCCAAGATCAAGGCAGGTCCGATGTAATGTGTTGAATTAGATGACAAGGAACATCAGAATTATTCCACGGCCGCCAGTGAGCAAATGACAAAGGAGAAAACGAAATGCATTTCCAACGTGTCCTAGTTACATATTAGACCCGTGCTACTCATGACGGTCCGGGTCAATGGGCCAAAGTTTAGAACCCAAACGAAACTCCAACCCCTTATAGATTTCCTTCATCACGAGAAGGTGGAGTCATAATGTTTTGGGTGGGAATCATAGGGGATAAGTTGGTTGGACCATTCCGAGTTCCAGGGGTGTAAAACTTACCGGCAATGCGTACACGGCCTTTTTGGATAAACATTTGTCACCAGGGCTAGATGACCTACCATTGTCATGTTACTTTCAGATAAGTGTTATGCATGACAATGCACCATCCTATTCTGTTAGGGCGACTGCAGCCTTTCTTGAATCTTTGGGCTTTTTTGGAGAAACTCCTGACCTGAACACCGTGTTCTCCAGACCTTAACCACATTGAATATCTCTGATCATAATTAAAAAGATATGTTTTGTAGGGAGTAGAGTAATTTATTTCAAAAGATGCCTTGTGGAGAACATAGTGCATACTGATATAGCCATAGCTCCTTTTTGCGATCAAATAATTGACTTCCCCGGGGGGCAAATATTGTTTTAAGTTATTTTTTTTTAAATGGTGGATATGTCGATCAATAATTTATTTATTTGAAGCTTAGCATCTAGGATGTCCTTTTCTTCATTATTCTTAAACAGAAAAATATAATAAAAAAATAAATTACGCATGACAAAAGATTGTATTTTTGTGGATATCGTATGAATTTGAATAACATTTTGTGAAATAACTAACCTTAAAGCAGTCGTGTGATGATATAATTTTCCTTTTGTTGTGACGCATAGTAAGGGAAATATTGATATTTTACTCATCTGCCACAACACGATTGACGCAGTTTACATATATATAAAGAAACTCTCTTTGATCGGTTTTCGGTCAGAAATTTAGCTGTCCAGAGATCAAGGTTCAGCCATTTAACCTTTGAAAACTCTACAAAACTCCTCCGCCAATTTTTGGTCTAAACACTTGAAATTTTAAGCGTAAGTTACATAGACATGAATCAAACATTCTAATACCATTTGATCTCAAAACAATAAATGTTAATGGGTCAGAATTGTGTTCAAAATTTAAGAAAAATTGACCTTCGCGATCACTACCAAATTAATCAGCCAGTTTTTTTTTAATAAAATTTGATATTGTACATAAAGTGTATTCAGCCATATTGTAATCTCTTTAATCGTTTTTTTTTGCCGAAAATTTGGCTGCCAAGGTGTAAAATTAAAAAAGATTTGACCTTTACGGTCTCTAGCAAACTATTCAGCCAATTTTGGGTCTAAACATTTGAAATTATACATAAAAGTATTCAGACATGCAGCAAGCTTTTTAATCAGTTTTGGGGCCAACATTTGGCTGCCAAGAGATCGAAGTTGAAATAGGTGACCCTTGCAGACGCTACCAAAATCCTCCGCCAAATTTGGGTCTAAACACTTGAAATTTTAGATGTAGGTTACCTAGACAAGTCGAACTCTTTAATATATATAGACATATATACATAAAGCTATGAACAGTACATAGGACCCGAGCAAAGCCAGGCTGAACTGCTAGTATATATTTAAATTGGAAGTTAATTTTAGGAAATTTTAGATCATTATATTACTTAAAATAAAATACATTTCTCCATTTCTTATCCGAAAATTTACCTGAATATTCATGTAAAATCGGGAGTGAAACGATCCTCTTAATAAACGTGAATGTGTCCTTGTAGCGCTGTTCTGGCCAAAGCGGGATTACCGAATCGCTTTAGAGAAAATGATTATTCCCAATTCAGGCCAGAAGATTGCTGGGTGTTTAAAAAAAAAAAAATGGTCAATACTCCGAGAAGTAAGAACGTGACTGTTTCTCGGTTGTTTTCCTCCGCGATCGAAACATTTTGATTATTTCTCTGTGGAAAACCATGTAGACGGTAAACATTCTCGTGAACGCCCAATCGCAATTCTCATTATTCAGCCAATATGCGATTGCTTTCCGGCCATAAATCAATAGCTAGAAAGTAGATAATATAAAAATGAGAATCAAATAAATAAATAACTGATGAATTGTGGCGAACTTACAGGCAGAGATTGTAAATTCGGTATGTCGAATTCGATTTCTGTTTAAACGGCTGAGCGAAATTTGTGGCGTGACCGCCGCCGGAAGCGGTAGGGCTCTTCATTGGGGGGAAGATTAAGACTCCCGAAACACTGAAAGATGCCGGGTAACTATGCTTGTATTAATTGTTAAGCGTTGTTGCGTGCCCGGACAGCGACGGCCGACCTTACTGGAAGGAAGATTTATGTTGTGAATTTTATTATTTTTCTGAAACAGACATATACGTTACATTGTTTGATGGGGAAGTGATGATTTGATGTCGTTTTGAGAACATAACGAATATGATTTCGTTTTTGAGTCCAGACGAGGGGTCACGTGGTAACCTCCCTGTTCGTGCGAATCGAAACTGCGAGCGTACGCAGAATCAGCAACACACACGCAGGGAATCGGGAATTCCCCCCAGAGATGTACCGATAGACGATTGGTCTAGAAAACAAGCTACCCTAACCTGATACTTCGTCTATCAGTGGTTTCCCGCGCCAAAATCAGTAAGTAAGTTAAAGCTGAGTTTTGAGCGATCCGATCCTAATCGAAAAGTCGTTGCCACACACACCCCTTTTCACAAATCAACAACTGTACAATTGTATATAATTTTATATCATATTTTGTAAATTTGTAAATTTGCCTTGAATTAACTCGTAGAATAGAGATATCTGAGGTTGTCTTTTTTGTGTGCATGAAAATCTATTCACTTTCAGCGTGACAGGACACATCAAACCACAGGTGAAATCGACAGTGACCAACGGGCTAACACGGCCCCGGTGCGCCGAGAGAATTTGCGGAGAATTCCCTGTGAAAGACGATCACGACGCGTATGGGATAAGAGATCCCTAATTACGCATCGCTGAGGGTTCACACCTGTTGCTAGTGACCAGCAAAGGTCACATTTGGTGACTTGTGACTAGGACCTCTTCATAATTCACCATTATATTTTATATCGTCCATTCATCTATCCGGTTATATATAAGGCAGGGTTGATTCTCGAAAACAGATTTAATAACAGAAATACTCCATCATATATGTACTCCTTTTTTGTTCATTTCGAAATTGTTTATTGTCGTTCGGGAGTTTGCTTAAGCAATGAAAATATATGGTAATATTAAATAAGTGATGAAGACACGCGAAGCAGCAAATTTGAAGCTAACCGGCCAAGAAACTATATATCCTAATGTAGGGCAATGCGGATATATTTTATTGGTTTGAAAATATAGCTTTTCTTTACCTATTGTCATAAAATTTAAAATACAGAATAGTATTATAATCTTCAGAAAGTTTGCAAATTTCCATGTAGATTCGTCCTGTAGAACCAAACTGATGAGCATTTCTATATTCAATTTTGCTACCAGTATATATATATATACATATATATATATATATATATATATATATATATATATATATATATGAATAAAAAAGAATACGAAAAGTATAAAAGCTTATAACTTTTCTTTATTCGTTTTCAATTGGTGACGTGCAGGAATACAAAATAATATTATGGAAAAAAATAAAAAAACTTTTTTTATAAGTACATAATTTTCGACCGATCCTTCATTCTTCATCTGTCTAGTGAAAGTATGAGGATGCACGGGGAAAAGGGGAATGGAAAAGGAAGGAAGGTAGAGGAGGAGGAGGTAAAGAAGAAGGAGGAGGAGAAGGAGGTATAGCCAATGAGAAGGTGCCACGTCAGTCTTAAATATATAAACATACAAGTACGTACATACACACATGCACACAGGACATATACCCACACAAACGAAAAATTAAAAATTAAACAGTAAATAAAAATGAGAAACGCGTCTTTAACTGTCCAATCCTTTTAATTCTAACGATATCATTTATTCTAAGAGAGAATAAGAATATATATATATATATAACATAACTATTACAATTAAATTAACCAAAATGATCCAAGATAATTAAAATAAAGTATATTATAAACATTAAATAATTAATATTTATAAAGTAATCTCAGACAGATGTAAAGGCTCGATAAAACCAAATAGGAGGTAGAGCTTATAATACGAGCAAAAAGTTAATAAAACATGTTAAAAAAACACTGAAAAAAGTTAAAAAACATATTTAATCTGAAAAGGAAACACTTGATAAGTTGATAGTCCTTTATCCACGGAGTTTCGAAGAAATACTTTCCTTCTCATCAGAGGATAGGACTTAACAAAATGCGGGATCGGATTTTGCATATAAAGTATTTGATGAAACAACAAGTTAGTCAAAGATCTTACTTAATAACAAAAAAAGTGAAGCAGAGGAAATATGGTGAAGAAAAAGCTGATTACACGTGAATGGATAGTCTGGTGAAAGATAAATAATCCAATGACGGTAAAATCCAAAAATATAAAATAAAACTCCAAAAAAGTTAATTGAATTTCCATTTGCACAAGTAAAATTCAAGGAAACCAAGGTAATTAGAAGATGGTCAAAAATAATCCGAAGGCTGAAATCCATGGAATAATTCACAAATATGTACAAGGGAAAAGGGGGAAATTCCAATAATATTAATAAAATAAAAATAATATATATATATATATATATAGAGAGAGAGAGAGAGAGAGAGACAGACAGACAGACAGACAGACAGACAGACAGGGACAGAGACTAGTATGGGTACCCGGGTCGACAGAAAGTTTTATTTGGAATACCCCTGTTATACTGAGAATATCAATAACATTCAACGTCAATAATCTCACAACAATTTCAAAATAGGCAACAATTTTTTAAATAAGAGAACGGATAAACATATGTAAATGTAATGGCCGCCAAAAAGAAGAAGTACGTGATACCTTCTCCTCCACATATTTCGGCAGGAGGGATTTGTTGACTGTGCGCTGGAAAAAAAAAACTTCCCTTAAAAAAATAAAATATGATAAAAAAATAAATGTGTCAACCAACTTTTGTTTCAATACAAATAGAGACAAGTGCCCAAACGCCCTAAAAAATTAACCGCGTAGGCAGGCTCGAACCTGAAACGCGAATAAAGAGAAAAAGTAACTTGTTTACGACTTTGTAAACTGTATCACGAAGACTTATGCAGTTAGGATCTTGAAAAAAAATTACGTTTATAAACATTAACGTGTGCGTGACTTGCGAAAATTCTAAGGAGAAAATAGAATTCTTTTCACTAGCTAGTTTTATTTTTGTTTTTTTGTAAAGGCACTTTTTCACTGGTTGTGTTCGTAAATAAAAGAAATTTTAAATTAGTGGGTTTTTTTATTAGGGGGAATTGTTTCTAAAAGTTTGTCTGAATTTTCAGTTCCCGGAACAGTAAAAAGAATTCTGTATAGCAGTTTCAAGAATAATAAAAACAAATGAAATCATTAAAGGCTATTTGTGTCTTTTGTTTGAATATTTAAAAACGCCTAAGTTTTTTTTTCTTTCTACACTGAATTATTTCTTCATGCTAGAAACTTATTGAGATTACCAATTAATTTTATTTGGCAAATAGTGTTTCTAATGTTCCGAAGATAACAGTAGAAATATCTTTGCACCTATTTCTAAGAAAATCGATGCCGGAAATAATAATTCCAAATAAATTAAATATATGTTCAATATAAATCAAGTTTTAATAACAATCTTGAATAACAAACTCAAAACTCTTGCTAGAAACAGTTACTAACATACAACTATTTAGTACAATCCATTTTTCTTCATGTAGTATGAAAATAAAGTCACGTCTTAATTGTATATTTTGTCAGAATCATACTATATATAGCAATTAATTTATTAAGAAATAATGAAACTTTCTGGATATAGTAATCAAATTATAAACAAACAAACAAAGAAATACACAGGATTATGGGCGACTTTCTAAGTAAAAAAATGAGCTTCGAGGCGAAGCCACTGTTTAACCATATTTATCGTTTAAAAACAACAACAACAACAACAGATCTAAATTTATAAGCGATAAAAAATAAACAGTAAAAGTTATCTAGGAGTGCGTGGCGGAACGGTAAACGTGTGGTAAACATGGTGTGGATTTCGATTCCTGGAAAGAGCAAAGCTTCGCTGATGAAGGTAGTTACATTGAAACATCCGTGTACGTATATTACGGTTTAAAAAGTAATTAACACACACCCACACACACCCACACACGCCCACACACACACACACACACACACACACACATATATATATATATATATATATATATATATATTCACACACACACCTATATATAGAGAGATAGATAGATAGATAGATAGATATAGATAGATACATATATAGAGAGAGGGGGAGAGAGAAGGCATGCTAACCTTTTGGCAATTTCATGAGTTCCAAATCCAGGCGACTATTGTTCAGAACTTAACAAATGAAAGCTCGTTGGAAAGGTATCGACCTGAACTGTTTAGTGGTCTATTTAAATATCACATAATAAATCTTAAAATTATAATATATACTTTATTGTCATTATCATTAGTATTACTACTAGCTAACTGTTTTCACACATGCCATCAACAAAGAATTCTTTCTGAAAAAAGTCTGTAGTGTTCCCTATAGCCTGGGTGATAATACCCCCCAAAGATTTCGAGTACTCTCTACTTCTTTCGAAAACCTTTGTGAATTTATTTGCGTTACCGCAATAACCATCTAACATTGATTTTCTACTTGCATCGACTAATGGGCTTCTCTGGAATACGGGTGGAAATAAGCGTCTCCAAGCTCTCAATACTACTGGTTCTGCTGTTTAACGTGAAATTCCCGATTCCGAAAAGATTCTTTTAATTGTTTTATTGGCAATAAAAAATGAGAAAAACACAAATTTATTTATTTATTAGATATTGTTAATTTACAATGGAAAACTTAGAGCCACATAGTATCTAATAAACTTCCAGACTTAACAGAGTCTAATTCATTGCTTTTATTAGTATACTACTATAAACATTCCTTTATTAACCTTTTCTCACATATTTGTGTGGGGTATATGGTTAGAAATGAAAAGGAAAAAAAGACACGCACCGGGCGTATCTGCATCGTTCTTTGGGAAAGAAGAAGGAAAGGATGGCCAGCGCATTTGTATACGCGAAGGGCATTTTGGGAAGGCAGAGCATGATGGGAGAAGCTATTATTTTTTTCCTGTCTCTACCTTTTATTTTTCTAGAGAGGAGGATATAAAAGCAGGGGAAAGTTCCCTGGGGGAGGAGAGAGAAAAGAGTCGTGAACATCTCTTAAAAAAATATTGTGTTGCTGACGTTCGGATTGTGCAGTGTAACAGTGGTGGCGAGAGGCCAGGTGTTGTCGATTGGAGAAGAGGACAGAAACGTGCTGTGGTCGAGAGAGTGACTCACTCCTTCCCTAACCCGAGAACCGAATCCTGATTATAACCCTAGAATTTGCTAAACAGTTCAAGAAGTTACCTCTTGATATTAAAATCTTTAAAATACTGTGGACAAGATTTCTAAATTTTGTTGGGGCCGTCAAGACATTAGTCTACCATCGGTTTCTTCTGAAATAATAAATGTTTATGGCGCATGCAAGCTCAAGTGACCGAATTCATTTCAACTGAATGATGAAAAGGTACTTCTTAAAGGGGCTGACATAATTGTTTACTATAATAATTATCAAATAACATCTACTAAATATTTGTTTCCGCAAACCTAGAGATCCTACTTTCTAGTGTTTACCTTGTGATAATGTGTCAGTTTGTCTTTCCCGATATCGACAGATCGATTCTAGATTCGGGCCAGGTACACTTGAAAAAGATCGGGCTTCACATCGACCTGAATGTTATCAAAATTAAACTGCATATAGGAAAACTAATTACACATATTCTAAATAATAAGAATCTTCAATCCTCAACTCGAATATCCGGAAACTTATTCTTTGATTGTTTTTTTGTTTTGTTTTTTTTTGTTTTTTTTTTACCTGGCTTGACGTTTATATTTTCTGCAACTGCCTAACTTTTTACGCGATTATTTTTTATATACATTTGTGATCGATATTGCTTATCTTACGGAAAACTGATCGTAGGTCAACAAAAGCACTTGTGTATGTAAATATATGTTAAAAAATTATTACTTTGTTCATGAATTAGTCAGCGCTTCTCAATTCCCTACGACAATCTGATTATAAGTGTTAATGAACGTCGGCTTGGCGGTAAAACAACACTGTGGTGTTCGGTAATGCAAAAGCTTGATAAGTCTGGATTATTAAAAGAAAACATCATTTCCTCCGTTCAGACAAGGGCTGCGCACTGTTTGAGTTCGATGGTAAGGAGCACTCCATACAAACTAGAAACGAAGAACACACCAAGCATTACCCCGTGGACACTTCCGTTCACGTTAGATTACTTAGGTTCAACAACGTTGAGCCTGCTCAGTAGTCAGTACTAAAAATGGATGGCGTATGTGTTCTAAAGACAACTAAAAAATAAGCGTCCGCATTAGATATCAAAACGACCATGCTGTAGTAAGCTGAGGCGCAGGCCTGCAGTATTGTGTTTCGGAACCTGAAAGTTTTGAGAAACAGAGCTCACTCATGGATTTTTTGTAGTTTTAAGTGCTGCTTAAGTGCAATAAAAAATATTGAAATTATTGTAGCTAGAGCAGTAGATGTTGCGAGGTGTTTTGCAAGAGGACGATCATCCTATGAGCTCGGTCGAGCAACTGGCATGAAAATAGCAATATAGAAGATACAGATAACGCTTATGAAGGACTATCTGTAATAACATTTCGCCTGAAGGTTGCATTGAACGCAAATAAAACGTTTTATTTTTGTTTGGTTCTTAAACGTTTTCATAAGAAATGTTAAGGCTGTAGACTGTTCAAAGAACATCACGTAAATGACCCATCTCACACAGGCCATTAACTCAATTCTTAACGAAGCGCCATTCGCAATGTAACCAATACGAGTCTTCAACAAACATACAAATGGAACCGTACTTTTTAAATCAAATTACTTTTTACTAAATCCTAAGATGGTCACGCACCGACATTTTCTCTTTCTTTACTGGACGTGCAAAATTAGCACCAAAAATGTCTAGAGTAAATTCTCAATTAATTCTTAGGTTAAAAGTCACCGATTTATCGATTGCTACCAAATACAGAAATCTATAATTATGTAGACTAAGAGTTTCTCATAGAGGTAGACACTTATCATCTATAGATTTCTTTTTTGTTTGTTTTCATAGCGAAGCAACATTTATATAAGTTAATAAAATATTTGTTTCGTATCAGAAAGTTAACAAGAATGTAAATGATGGTACTATCGTATTGGGACATGCAGTACTTAGTACGAGATCGACAACTGCTTCGGAATAAGAGTCGCTGTATCTAACGTATTCATAGATATGCCCGCCATCGGATCCCTGCTCCGCTGATCTGCTTTCCGGCTGCGTACAATATGATCGTCTTTAAGTTCAAGGCGAATAAGTTCCTGTAGAGACACTCCCTTAAATAATCAAATTATATCCACACTAGAGGAAGGGGACACAAGCTTTGCCAGGACGTAAAATACCCTTAATATAATATTTTAATTTGTCCAGATTTAATATATATTATTATTAGGGATATGACAAGAGCATATTTTTTTTATTGTTTCGAGTATATATCTTACAGAGTTAGACATTGTTAATCAATCGAGAACCACATCATTCTATCTAAAAACACATAAGATATTAACTGATATGTAATCGAGAGTCAAAATAATGAAAAGAATATGCTCTTGTCATAGCCCTAATTATTATAGATCCGTGACTTGAAAAATACACAAACAAAACAATGCCACCAGATAGAATCGAAACTGAAACTGTATCATTCAAAGCTTGTGACGTTACCACTGTACGAGCAGGACACGTCGATAAACTGTATCAAAATTAAAAATTAAAAGTACACGAAGATAAATGTACAAAATGTATATAGATTTTTAAAAATGTTGACCATTTTTGCCCGTTACATTTTTTTTAACCGGCTTAAGACCCATAAAATAAACGGTCCGTAAAAAATCCAACTATGTGATGCCCCTCGCACCTCTCTGCGATTTTAGTAGGATATGTTATACAAGGTGTCTCAAAAGAAGCTGAACTGATCGAATAAAAGATGGAACAACAGAAGCACCAAACCAGAAAAAAAAAAGATTTCAGAACAACTAGAAGTTATCAAGAGTCGATATATCAATGTGAAGCGGATATTTGCATAGAGTGGCACTTTCAGTCGAATTCAAATTTCAAATCCGTAATTTTTTTGGTTTCTTCTGGGACAACCTATATGAAAATATTAATACAAACAGACATACATACAGACGTAGTGACAGACAGGCATACAGTCCTTTATGTATTAGATTTCCACCACTAACGTTTTCTGTTGTCCTAGTGAAAACGGTACACTCCTAAACGCGTTTCTTCAAATAGACCTCTGGTGCTACCAGATCTATCTTACTGAAGATGTTGGCTTCCTGAAACGAAATGCACGTGTTGAGTGGCAGATGAAATCTCGTGAGATTCCACGAGGCTACACCTTATAAATCTATAGCTGCCATCTTTTATGTCTCTCTCTCAGATCCCATCCGAAAGTAAGTTGTATAACCGCACAATACACACACACACGCTTTCTTCCTTGATTATTTCATTCAACTCTGCACATGGACAGAACGTGTTTAAATATGTAGAAATATTTTAGATTATACTGATAGAACCGCCCGTTCCGTAGCTCATATTTTGTTGGTTGGTTGGTTGGTTGTTTTTTGTTTTACGGCATATCAACCCTTTTCGGGTTATTTAATGCCGAATCCAAAGATTTTGAAGAAATTTTTTTTAATAGAATATATTTGTTGTTTTCACGTTGGTTTCTATTTAACCCATAGTTGGAACCCTAACAGGTACTACCACTCCGGATCAGAGTGGACCTGGGAGAAATGGTAATTAAAGGGTGGCTCCACACTCCCCAAAGCCCACAAGCTGGGGCCTCACCACTGGATATAGTTTAAGGTCATATCCAGGACCCCCGTTGAGGGACTGTTACCCTCTGCAGGGGGGCAGTCGGCGTATTCTAATGCCCCACCGACAGGGCCAGCTCATATTTGAAACATTAAGTAAGTAAAATATGAATTAAATAATGTTAGTAATTGTCTCTGTCCCATTACTTGATAATCTAATATATAAATAGCTATATATCTGTGTGTCTCTCGGTCTGTCTTTATATTTTTAAACACTATCTCCTCCGAAACTAAAAGTCGCAGAGCAGCGCTAGGGGACTCAAATAGTTGGATTTTTTTTTACGGGCCGTTTATTATGGGTCTTTAGCTGGTTGAAATTGTTTTTAACTGATCCAAAATGGGTCAATATTAAAAAGAAAAAAAAAAACGGCTACATGCATTTCACGTCTGTAGAGTTAAAACGTCACCAGCTTTGAATGCTATAGTTTCGGTTTCGATTCTAGCTGATTGCAGTTAAATATATTCTTTTTAACTTTTCAAATCACGAATCCATAATAATATATACGAAATCTGCAGGAAATAAAATATAATGTTTAAGCGAATTTTACACCCGCACAAAGCCGCCTCCCGCGCTAGTCTTAAATAAAACCTCTAAGAATTCAGTGTATTTTTGTCCTCGTGTTTCCTGCATAATACCTCAGTTAAACATGCAACTACTAGAAAAACATATAGATAAATGCATGTAATATAATTGTTTAATAGATGTGTTTATCGCTCATTGGTATAACATAACATGCAATTGCTCGTTGGTGAAAACAAAACATGCCGACAAACATATTATACGACTGAACTTCCCAAAGTAGTACTTCTTATTAGTTATTCCTTCTGAAATAGATTACATGGAACTGCGAATTTCATTTGCATTTGTGTGATTTCTATCTCTCTTGCAAATATTGAGGCTGTAAGACTCGAAGAAAGCAACACTATCAATAATTTTCTTTATCTGTGCCCAAAACATCATATATGTCTCATGGATAAAGCTTCTTTTTTAGTATTGCACGCATGGGTAACTCTGTTCCGTTTCCCTGCTTTTCCGCTGGCCACAATATGGTCGTATTTAAGTCTAATATGGACCATCCCCTTAAGTAATCCAATTTGCCAAATTTCCACAACTAATGATTACTACGATATTATTCATTAATTACTGTACACCCATTAACCCGTATACTCCAGTGGCCCCCGGGCCTTGATAAGCGGTGACTCATTGAAAAAAAAAAAACTTGAATAGACGAACGTCAAAGTGGAGATGCGTCAGTGGATTCCTCCACGCAGCAAAAAATTGAACCGATCAATGTTGAACGAATGCGATTGATGCCAACAAATTTAGATAGGTCCACCGTGTTCTTTACTTTTGTAAGGCACGACTTCAAATGCGGTAAAATGTTTCTTCTTTATCACGTATCTCGCTTCTATATATCTAATGTATCTCGTTGACAAAATACTTTTTGAGATTTTTAACTTTTAAATTCAGATGTATACATATGCGCTCAAACAAAGAAACATATTTACTAAAATAAGCACCATCAGAATAAACACAGTTTTGCCAACGCAAAACAAGTGTATTCACGTCAGTAACGTAAAGATCTTGCGTTCTGTTGACGATTAAGTGGCTGAAGGTGTTTTAGATATCACTAAGGTTTTTAAGCATTTCTCACGCAGAAATTTGTTGAGATGCTTGAAAAATCTTTGGTCCTCCCTCGCCAATCTTTCACGAAAAAACACCCGTCTAGCTGAATCCACTGTGAAAAATTCCCCCCCACTCTATATTTGTGCCTAAATCAAAACGCAGATTCTATGAACAAAGCTTCTTTCTTAGAAATGCACGCCTGTGGAACTCTGTTCCGTCTGCCTGCTTCCCACCGGACTACAACTTGGATGTCTTCAAGTCCAATGTTAACAAATTCCTAATGAACCGCCCCCTTAAGTAAACACTTCATCAAATCTCCACACTAACGTAATGTACTTGCAATAACCCTTATGCCTGAGTGGCTTCCGGGCCTTGATAAGTGGTGATCACTGTGTAAAAAGAAAAAGTGATAGTCGGTAGGTGAGAGGTATAATGAGTATGGCACATGAAGAAGAATTTAGTATCCAAACTCTTTTAACTATTGCAGTCTCGATTTAACGACGTGTGGTCGACATTGTTCTGGAGGATAATTGACATTTACTGTTGACTACTGTTAGGTGTTGTTGACAATACTTCGTCGGCGTAATAGTTTCGCCTACTGAAAAAAAACAAAACAAACTATCCCAGACCACCAAAACGTGAGCATGATTTACTTTTTATGCAACTTTGCTTTCTGTAAAATGTCATCGAGCTTCGTCGGCGTCTAAATATTGAGCTGAGCGTCACCAGTTGTTGTAAAGCACCCGCATTTCATTGTAATGAAACGGTTGATAAACAGGCCCTTCTTGTTGTGTAAAAAGAGGGGAAGGTGACACTTCATAACGATGTTTATTTTGGTTATTTCTATTTTTTGTCTATTCAATATCTCTCAAGTTTTTCATAATCTTCATATGCGTTACGTCTAATTAAGACGAAAGTTCTCGAACAGTTGTGTTTGGATGGACTTTGAATAAGTCTCTTAATTGGCTGTTGTGAACATACGATGGCCAACCACTATGCTCATCATCTTCAGAACTCTCGTCGCCGTCACGAAATTTCTTAAACCACCATTGTGATGTGCGTTCAGTAGTGGTTGCTAAGCCAAACGTTCCGTTAATATCGCGTGTTGTTTCAGTAGTTTTTCGTTCTAGTTAAAATTGGAATAAGAAAATTGTGCAAATTGTCCGTTTCCTCTCTTGTATTCAATGGTCTGAAAATAAGACAATTATTTTAAAGCGACTTGTCTTTAGACGATTAGATAGAACGAAATATTCTCTTTCAAAGATATATAAAATAAAAATATAAGGACAATTTATTTGAAAATATGTCATTTGAAATCGAAATAAAAATTCCGCAAGAACTTTCTAGACAATCTAATATTTTGTTATCATTGACGTACTTATTTTGGTAGTTTTATTAGGAAATTAATCACATCTTTGTGTGATGCATTTTTTCCAATTAAACTTTCCACATTTTTCGTCGCGTGCAAGCAACTCTGTAAGTCACTCCATCGATCGGGCAGTTGGTCGGTTGGTCGGTCAGTAGGTCCGTCGGTCGGTCTGTAACATTTTTGTGCTTGGCCTTTTTGGTTAAGATGAAAGGTTTGTTTTTAAGATATGCTGTTCTTAGCTTTCAAAGCTTTCTTGGCCTTTTGATCAAGATCAAAGTGTGTACTTTTCCGGCCCTCGTGACAAGATCAAAGTGTAGTATCTGTTCTCTGATACATACACAGCGATAGGCAGTGTTGTTCTGGCGACACATTCTCGTGCCCGGCGAGCTTGTTGGGTAGCGTTCTGTCCGCACCCCCACTTGGTCTGTCTTTCTCTGCTCTCCCCCCTCACGGGGGGATCCGAGCTGATAATTTACGACCATCCCGCGAGGGAGGGTCGGAAACACTTTCTCTCTTCCCTCCACTAACTTCCCACTCCCTCTCTCAGTTCTATCTCCCCTCTTGCCACCTTTGGCGCCACTTCTTTTTGGCGCCAAAGTCGGCTCCCACTTTGGACGCCGACTCCACGTCACTCATTTTGGTGAATTATACAGGGAAGAGAGAGCTTTTTTCAAAAATGGACACCCCCAGCCCGGGGACCACCAATACCGATACCCCCACCAGGGGGCTACCACAAGAAAAACTGCTCCCCAAGAGGACGACTCCCCAACAGGGGAAGCAAAAAGCAACGGGGCATACCGCCCGGACACTAAACCGAAGGACGCCCCCCAGAAGGGAGAAAACTCACCAGCAGCTCCCCATGAGGGCGACTCCCCACAAAGGGGAGAAAAAACAATGTTGGACGGGGCATCCCGTTCCGACAAAAAAAATCAAGAGGCAGTAGCCCCAAAGGACGATAAGGGAGACAGTGCTCCCCAAGAGGGCGACTCCCCACAAAGGGGAGAAAAAAAACAATGTTGGAAAGGGCATCCCGCTCTGACAACAAAAATCAAGAGGCAGTAGTCCCAAAGGACGATAAGAGAGACAGTGCTCCCCAGGAGGGCTACTGCCCCAAAAGGGGAGCAAATCAAGAAAACGAGGGGGCATACAGCCTAGACCTCCCCAAAACAAAAGGAGCAAAAGCTCCCAAGGACAATAAAGAGGACAATGCTCCCCAGGAGGCCGACTCCCCAAAAAGGGAAGTATTTCCTGGAAGAAGTATAGAGCAGGGAGAGTCGGTCCCAAAGGAAAGCGGAAAGGGAAATGCCCCTCAAAATAGCAACCCTTCCGCCAAGGAACAGCAAAAACAGTCCAACCTCACCAAAGATCCAACACCAACAAGAGGGTCGGCATGGGGGAAGACTGTAGAGAAGCAACTGTCCCCTCAAGAGTATAGAGACTTGTACTTGACCAAGTACAGACAATACATAGAGGGGTCAGAAATTAAACCAGTGCCAGGCGCTTGGGAGGCAATCGAAGACAGACTGCTCTCCCTCATCATCTCGGATATGCCGGAAAACCGCCTCCTAGGGATGAAAAAGGAAGACATGGCAGGGCTCCTACACAAGCTAAACATCCCGGTATTATACCTGTACCAGAGGAGCTACGCCATGTGGGACATCCTCCTACCCACCAAGGAAGATGCGGAGAGACTGTCCCTACAGGAAATTAAGTATGGGAGAATAAAGCTAAAGCCCGAATACCAGGGCAGGACAAGGAGCTGGGTGCAGGTATTCAATGTACCTATGCAAATATCAACAGAAATCCTGGGATCCTTCTTCACACAGTTCGGCGAGGTGGAAAAAATAACCCCAGTGCGGTCGAAAACCGGCATGCACTTGGGCAGCTACACTGTGGCCATGAGGCTAAAGAAAGAAGGCTTCCAGGCGATACCAGCACAGCTGACATTTAAGGAGGCAACTATGACAGTAGTAGTGGAGGGGCGTCGTCCGCACTGCTGGTCCTGCCAAAAACAGGGTCACATGGCCAAGAGCTGCCCTCAAAGGTCAACTCCTACTCAAGTGACACTAAAGGCGGTCCCAAACTCTGAGACAGCACCAGTGTCCAAACAGGCTGTCACAACTCCTGCAACCGGAGCACCAACCCCAGCACCGAGGAAAACCAAAACTGTGCAGGAGGCCAAAGGGGAGGAATGGATCACGGTAATGAGGCGGAAATGGAAGCCCACAATCCCATCTGCCACCGTCCCACAACCAACCCAACAACTGAGGCAGCAACAACAACAGCAGCCTCCACAACAGCCGCAGCAACAGCCATGGCAGCAGACACAGCAGCAGCAGCCAAACCAGCCATTGAACCAGCCGCAGCAACAACATCAGCTGCCGCGGCCAATGCCACAACCAATGCCACGAAAACAGCGGCAACAACAAAAACAGCAGCAGCAGCAACAGACAGAACAGCAGCAGCAGCAACAAAAACGGCTGCAGCAACCAGAAAAGCAACAGCACCAACCGGAGAAACAACAACTAGAGGAGCAGCAAAAACCAACGGTCCCCACACCAATTGAGACGGGGATCAAGCGAAGAAAACACTGCTCCTCTGAGGATGAATCTGCTAGTGAGAGGGAGAGGAACTCAACCTCACCACTCCCCGGTTCATTCAAAAGAATAAAAAAGAAAAGGAAAGGGGAAGAAAAGGCAGCCCCCACTCCCTGTGAGCATACACCACCTCTAACAACAACACAACCCACTTCCACCCCCATACCACATACTGCACCAACACTAGACACCACACTAACACCAACACCAACATCAGACACCGCACCAACACCAGACACTGCACCAACACCAGAAACTGCACCAACACCAACACCAGACACCGCACCAACACCAACACCAGACACCACACCAACACCAGACACCGCATCAACACCAACACCAACACCAGACACCACACCAACACCAGACACCGCACCAACACCAACACCAGACACCACACAGACACTCGTCCCCACACCAATGCAAATTGAGCCGCCATCCCAGAAAGAAAAGAATGAACCCGGGAGGGGGAGAGACCCTTCAGATTCTCCCACTTACGGACTCACTCCAACAGCGACTCTCGCCCTCGAAACGAGAGAGGAACTTTGTTTTGTAGACCCCCTGTCTGTGGCAATGGGCTTACCACACCGGCAGATTAAAAATTTAAAACCTCTGCTGGACTTCCAACAGATAGGGGGAAAAGACGTTAATGTCCCCTCTAATTTCCCGGACGCCCCACGGCTAACAACTTTCGTCAGGCTTCCTGAGGCCTGCAAAACCAACGTGTGGACAATGCTGGAAGCCGCTGAAGGGGCTGGTCCGGGAATTGAACTGATTAGGAAAAATGACCCTTCCCTTGAGGAACTCGCAAAACAATGCAAGGGAAGGGTCCCAGTGTTGGTCCATCCGTCACTCTATAGGCCCCTTAAATTGACTTACCCTTTGGATGTCGGCGGCATTGTGAGAGAAGGTCAGGACATGAAAAACCTGACCACCTTGAGCATTGCACACAACGTCGGTGTCCTTTCCCCGGCTGACTTCGGAGCTGAGTGTAACACACCTTAAGGTAGGTACCATGGCTTTGAATTTGGCTAGTCTGAATGCGAGGGGCTTGAGATCATCGGGCCGGGCGGCTCGCCTCCGGCACGACCTCAAGTCCCTGGGAGTGGATGTTGCTGCGATTCAGGAGACGCATTTCGTTTCCTCTGTGGACTGTCAGGTGCTGGCCCGAGATTTGAGGTTTTCTCAGCATATGGCAGCCCGCGGGGGAAGGGAGTTTCCGTGTTGGTTAAACGTACCCTGTCGGCGACGGTCGACGTTGTCCATAGAGATGCGGTGGGTAGGCTGGTTGTGGCCGATGTTGCCGTAAAAGATTCTGTGTTTCGGGTGATTGCGGTTCATGCGCCCAGCACCGCTCGTGAGAGGGTCTCATTCTTCAGTCAGCTTGACGCGCTTGTAGATTGTCGGAAGCGGGTAGTGCTAATGGGGGATTGGAATTCCAGCTTATACCCCGACATAGATAAGGTAGGAGGCGATGCTAGAGGATCGGAGAGGTGCGAGTCCAGCCTGGCTGATCTGATGGCTAGATGCGGTCTGGTCGACAGGTTTCGGTTCAAGCATCCAGGGCGGGAGATGTGGACGTGGACCAATAGTGTTTCCTCCTATCCAAATACTTATTTGGACAGGATGTTAGTTAGGAGAGGCGAAGTAGACTTCTTATCTTGTCCCACGTTCACTTGGCTAGGCCAGACGGACCATAAATTAGTTATGGCCCGGCTGAAGCTAGGAAATAGGCCTAAGTTAGCGGGGTACTGGAAGTTAAACACCTCCGTTCTGGAGATACAAGACTTCCAAGATCAGTTAAGAGAATTGATTAAAAAGGCACTAGTGGGGGCGGTTACCGGGAGTAAGTGGTGGTTAGGTCTCAAAGCCAAGATCAGAAGCTTCTCCGTCAAGTATGCCCAGCGCCTCGCACTAGATAAGGCCAAGACGAAGAAGAAGCTAGAGCAGAAACTAGCCCAGGCTACGGGGGAGGGTGATAGGGTTAGTCAGGAACTAGCTAAGTAGGACCTTCTACGCGAGACTAGCGAGCGTTACGAAGGCCAAGTAGTTAGAGCTAGGCTTAGAAAGATAGGCAACGAAGCAGTCAATTCTGATGCAGACGTGCGCCGTGAGGTTTCTAGGCGTGGCTCGGACAAATACATTGCAAAGATCAAACATCCGAATGGACGCACCCTGGAATCGACTCGGGAGATCTGCGAGGGTTTCGAGAACATTTCGAGGAGCGTTTTACGCAGCAGCCCGATCTTCCGGTCCTTGAGTTTAGCGACTATTTGGCCGACTCTCCCCGCCTCGAGGCGGCTAGAGCGGCTGGTTGCGAGGGCCGGGTGACGGAGCAGGAGGTCTTTACTGCGCTGAAGCAGGTCAGCTGTGACAGATCGCCAGGACTTGATGGTCTGCCATACGAACTGTACTTGAGGCTGTCGCCCATGTTTCTGCCTCTTCTGACGGATATGTTCAACCATTGGTTTGCTCAGGGATCCATCCCAGGGCAGGTGACCAAGGGAGTGATCACATTGCTGAAGAAAGGTGACGGGCATGGAGGGGAAGAGTTAGACGACTACAGGCCCATAACTCTGCTAAACACAGAGTTGAAGATTTTGGCCAAGGTCCTGTCGAATCGGCTGCAGGTTGTTATCGACGAGTTGGTTGAACCGGAACAGAACTACGCTGTGAAGGGGAGATCGATTCAGAACAACTTGCACCTGATCCGCATGATCCTAGAGGGGGGAATAGATGACGACACGGAAGCCGCGCTGATAAACTTAGATCAGTCCAAAGCTTTCGATAGGGTCGACCATCGTTTCCTGGCATCTGTCTTAGAGGCCGCCGGTTTTAAACCGGACTTTTGCAAGTGGATCTCCATAATGTATCGACAGCACATGGCTGTCGTGCAAGTCAACGGAAAGCGCTCGAAACCCTTTGTTATCTCTCGGTCGGTTCGTCAGGGTTGTCCGCTGTCGCCCCTGCTTTATGTCCTGGCTTTGGAGCCTCTACTCCGCAAGCTGAGACATGGGGAGGCAAATTCGGCCCTGCGCGGAATGGCTCTGCCTGGCGGCTCAGCTGCCAAGGTATCCGCGTTCGCCGATGATGTCACGATCTTCGTGTCGGGCTTCAGAGACATTGAGGTCGTGTCGGAGGCACTCACACGGCACGAAAGAATTACAGGGGCCAAGATAAACCGCAACAAGTCGGTAGGACTGCGGTTGGGCGCATGGAGTGGCAACGCAAACCTCCCTGCGCCCTTCAGCTGGACAGATGGCCCGGTCCGGATCCTCGGCGTGTGGTTCGGACCGGGTCTTCAGCTTGACAAGAATTGGTTGGAGGTACGGTCAAAGGTGGAGGCTGCAGTCAATTCGTGGCTTCCTAGGAAACTTTCCTTAAAGGGTAGAGCTGAGGCGTGCGCCACTTACGTCTTTCCTCTCATCCTTTACCGACTGGCCGTACTTCCCCTGCCTGCACAACACCTAAAAGCTCTTGTCGAACTCTTGTCCTCGCTCCTTTGGGACAGAGGAAGACACTGGGTGAGCAGACAGGTCTGTATTCAACGTCCGTGTGAGGGAGGCTTGGGAATGCCGGACTTGAAGTGTCATCGAGATGCTGAGAGGCTGGCCTTCCTGAGCCGCTATATGCAGGAGGACCAACCGTGGCACCCCGTGGTTACTGCCGCCTTCCCCGACCTCGTTCTCGACCCTTCCATCGAGAGCCGTCGCAGGCCGCGGGGAGAATCTGCCTACATGAAAGAGTGCCGAGCCGCGGTAAAACGACTACCAAGGTCCAGTGACCTTGTGACTGCTACCCGTAGGGAACTCCACAGGGATCTAGTGAAGGGGGCCGCTGACGACCCGCTATGCGCGCGTTTGGGGTGGCAGCAGAGTGAGATCCGCTCCGCGTGGAGCTGGGCGCCAGGTTCGAGTCATCTGAACAATTCGGAGTTCTCTCTGACCTGGCGATTGGCCCGAAATGCACTTCCACTCAACAACATACAATGCAGTTCTGGGTTTCTGGAGTCGCCTGATTGTCCCCGTTGTGGGACAACGGCTGTGGAAACTACGGATCACGCTTTCTTCGATTGCCGCGAACTCCGCCAGTACTGGTCGTATGTCAGTGGGGTGACGGCTCGCATCGATCCTGAGCATCCTCGCCCAATTACTGTATCCAATGTTGTGGACAACGTGAGGCCGCCGTGGGACCGGGAAAGACAAATGGTCTACGTTACGATTCTGGCCATGGCGAGAATGGTGATTTGGACGTCGCGTCTGCAAGGTTGCCGGGGGGTGTTGTCTTTTTCTGATCAAGATCTGATCGCGTTCTTTAAACACCAACTACGGGTGAAGATCAGATGTGATAGAAGAAGACTGCATCGCGCGGCATTTGACAGAAGATGGATACATGTGGCAAGTCTGTGTGTACGAAGAGGAGCCAAATTTGAATACGTGTTCCCCGCCTAGGTGTGGAACGCGCAGTTCTGTAAAGTAAAATTAAACAAGTAGTCTCTCAGCTAGCTGAGTGTGTGTTCCATCCCTCCCCGATTAGGAAGCCTCCAAGATCCCCATCCCCTCTTACCTGCAATTTTTGTTTTCACCCCTTCCTCTAAATTTTACCCATCTTGGAGAAACAGAAATACAAACTAACCTCCATCCCTTACCCACAAAATTTTCTTTTCTCCATTCACCCCCATCTAGAGGGCATCCCCACCTAGAGACTGACCCGCAGAAGCGAGGTTCCTTTTACAAACCTAGTGGAACGGGCAGTCTATCAACTAGACGGGGTTGGGAGGGTCCTACTAATCACCTTTTGTTTTTTCTTCCCCCTCCCTCGACACAATTGAATTATTGTTACCATTTTATTGTTATCTTTTTTGTTTTTACACGTCAATAAAAAATGTTTTTAAAAATTGGGAGTTACTAGGACGTCCCCCAATATGAAAGGGTGAATGCGGTATTATGGTGAAAGAAGATACTAGCTGGGAGAAACTTTTGACTTTGTTTAGTTCTGGTGTGACAGGGATGACCAACGACCCCCAAAATCCCCCCTTTTGAGTTGGCCATGTGCCTAAGTTTTTTGTTCATCGTTGATTTTTTTTCTGTATTTTTTTAACATGAATAAAAGATTTAATATCTCAAAGTGTAGTATCTGTTCCGGCAGATACTGCACTTAAGATAAGTTGTACCAGTCAATGGAGGGGAAACCCTCTATACTGGGACAATTATTATTTTTGGTAACCAGAGTGCCCCCATTTTGCCTACTTTTAGGGGAGCTGGTTTTTACCTCACATTAAAAACGGCCTTGTGCCTAATTTGCTCAGTGGGGGAGCAAATAAATACCATCTGTTCCGGCAGATACTGCAAGCTATGACAAGCAAAGACCAGATGTGGGGGCAACCCCACATGCCTGACCTTTAACCAGCTCCCATTTCCAACCTCTCGGGAGCTGGTCCCCTTTTTCCCTTCTCCCTCCCTTCACTCCTCACATTAAAAACCGGCCTTGTGCCTAATTTGCTCGGTGGGGGAGCAAATACATACCATCTGTTCCGGCAGATACTGCAAGCAAAGACCATATGTGTGGGCAACCTCACATATAAGACCTTGGTCAATGTAGGGGCAACCCTTCATACCAATTGTCACTATCCAACTCCCCTGCTCCCCGGGGAGTTGGTCCCCATTTCCCCTTCACTCCTCACATTAAAAATCGGCCTTGTGCCTTATTTGCTCGGTGGGGGAGCAAATAAATACCATCTGTTCCGGCAGATACTGCAAGCAAAGACCATATGTGGGGGCAACCCCACATATAAGACCTTGGTCAATGTAGGGGCAACCCTTCATACCAATTGTCACCATCCAGCTCCCCTACTCCTCGGGGAGTTGGTCTCCAGTTCCCCTTCACTCCTCACATTAAAATCGGCCTTGTGCCTTATTTGCTCGGTGGGGGAGCAAATAAATACCATCTGTTCCGGCAGATACTGCAAGCAAAGACCATATATGGGGGAAACTCCACATATAAGAGCTTGGTCAATGTAGGGGCAACCCTTCATACCAATTGTCACTATCCAGCTCCCATTTCCCACCCATCGGGGGATGGTCCCCTTTTCACTCTATCTCCACATTAAAAAACGGCCTTGTGCCTAATTTGCTCAGTGGGGAAGCAAATAAATACCAACCCCACATATAAGAGCTTGGTCAATGTAGGGGAAACCCTTAATACCAATTGTCATTATCCAGCTCCTCTACTCCCCAGACAGATGGTCCCCATTTACCCTTCAATCCTCACATTAAAAATCAGTCGTGTGCTAATTTGCTCGGTCGGGGAGCAAATAAATACCAACTCTTCATATCAATTGTCACTATCCAGCTCCCCTACTCCCCGGGGAGTTGGTCCCCATTTCCCCTTCACTACTCACATAAAAAAATCGGCCTTGTGCCTAATTTGCTCGGTGGGGGAGCAAATAAATGCCAACCCATCATGCCAATTGTCACTATCCAGCTCCCCTACTCCCCGGGGAGTTGGCCCCCATTTCCCCTTCACTCCTCACATTAAAAATAGGCCTTGTGCCTAATTTGCTCGGTGAGGGAGCAAATAAATACCAACCCCACATATAAGACCTTGGTCAATGTAGGGGAAACACTTCATGCCAATTGTCACTATCAAGCTCCCCTACTCCCCGGGGAGTTGGTCCCCATTTCCCCTTCACTCCTCACATTAAAAATAGGCCTTGTGCCTAATTTGCTCGGTGAGGGAGCAAATAAATACCAACCCCACATATAAGACCTTGGTCAATGTAGGGGCAACACGTCATGCCAATTGTCACTATCAAGCTCCCCTACTCCCCGGGGAGTTGGTCCCCATTTCCCCTTCACTCCTCACATTAAAAATAGGCCTTGTGCCTAATTTGCTCGGTGCAAGATCAAAGTGTAGTATCTGTTCCGGCAGATACTGCACTTAAGATAATTTGTACCAGTCAATGGAGGGGAAACCCTCTATACTGGGACAATTATTATTTTTGGTAACCAGAATGACCCCTTTTAGGGGAGCTGGTTTTTACCTCACATTAAAAACGGCCTTGTGCCTAATTTGCTCGGTGGGGGAGCAAATAAACACCATCTGTTCCGGCAGATACTGCAAGCTATGACTAGCTATGACTAGCTATGACTAGCAAAGACCAGATGTGGGGGCAACCCCACATGCCTGACCTTTAACCAGCTCCCATTTCCCACCTCTCGGGAGCTGGTCCCCTTTTCCCTTCCCCCTCCCTTCACTCCTCACATTAAAAATTGGCCTTGTGCCTAATTTGCTCGGTGGGGGAGCAAATAAATACCATCTGTTCCGGCAGATACTGCCAGCAAAGACAATATGTGGGGGAAACCCCACATATAAGACCAATGTAGGGACAACCCTTCATACCAATTGTCACTATCCAGCTCCTATTCCCCACCCAGCGGGAGCCGGTCCCCTCCCCCCTGTCTCTCCACATTAATAAACGGCCCTGTGCATAATTTGATCAGTGGGGAAGCAAATAAATACAATCTGTTCCGGCAGATACTGCAAGCAAAGACCATATATGGGGGGAACCTAACATATAAGACCTTGGTTAATGTAGGGGAAATCCTTCATACCAATTGTCACTATCCAGCTTCCCTACTCCCCGGGGAGTCGGTCCCCATTTCCTCTTCACTCCTCACATTAAAAATCGGCCTTGTGCCTAATTTGCTCGGTAAGGGAGCAGATAAATACACCTTTCCTTGGCTTTTTGGCCAAGATCAAAGTGTAGTATATGTTCTTACTACATGCTGTACTTATGTTTGTTACTTTGTGATATAAAGTGGAGGGGGGCTACTTTTCTGTATTAATTTAATGTAAAATGATCACCCACTTTAAAACCAGTCAGTCTCAAAGCCATCCAAGTCATTCTCCAGATCATTCATGTTGTTTCTGTACGGATTCCAATTATTTATCAAGCAAACTTAAGGCCATTCAATTCATCCTTACTTTGATTAAAGTCATTCTAAGTCATTTACTTTTTGTTTATTTAAGTCATTTCAGCCCATTTTTCGGTCATTTTAGTTTATCTTTAAGAATTTCATGTGAACCCTACATTCACGCATTCATTCATTACACGAGAGCACGCGACTTATGGCTATCGGACTTGTTATTAAATATGCTTTCTATTTTATATAACACTTTAACTTCTGAAGTATTATTTTTTATTCTTTTCGAGGGATTTTTATCTTTTACTATTTGTGCATTAGTGTTTTACAATGAGAACTAATTTTTACTAATAAAAGTTTTTTTCCTCTCAATTTTCTGTGTAGTATCGTTCAATATATGCCATTTGCCCCCTACCAATATTTCAATTTTTATACAAATTTCCTTTCTACCCGATTTCTTTTTTTTTTTTTTCAATTTTATTTCCACCGACATTTATATGCAGTAAATGGCACAGTAGTCTTTGCATTAAATTTCTATCTATTGTCATTGGTTTTCCCTGAGGTATCTCGTTCAATAAGCAAATGCTTTTTTTTTAAATCACGTATTTAAATCTAGCATTTTATTCAGTATAAGTTACAATTTTCCCGTCTTTTGAAATGACATTATATGCCATTTTTTTCCTTTTCTTCCTGTTTTACTTCCAACATTATTTCAAAATGTATATTAATAAACGTGAAAAAATAAATTTTAAATGAGAGATGGAATAAAATCATGTTAAACTGTCGAAATCTAGCAATGCAGCACGATTTCATCAGCTGGAACCGAAACAAAACACTCAGATTTCCACCCTAATTCGTTACCGTTTGAGCTATCGTAAGATGAATAAAAAACATAAAAATGTATCTCACTTTAACGCATTTATGTATACTAAAGAGGCATGTGGAAATTCCATAGCGACATATTTCTTCTGTAAAATATTGTGCTAGTACTTCAGTCAACGTTCAGCGTGAATGGTCTCCTGCATTATGATCGTATATCTTTTGTAAAAACTGTAAAAGTATTTATCTACATAATCTGCTTAATATACCTGGTTATTATGGTTCATCTCCAATATCCTTAATGGAGTCCTGTCATAGATTTCCATTGTATGGATGCCCGGTACAAACGTAAACCCCAATGTATCATTATACTACCAGTAAACAGAACAGATACTACTCTCGGATCCTAGCCAGAGGACCTAGAAGGTATATGTAAGTTTCCTATGCGGCCCAAAACAGCATGCTTTTATATTTTTTAATTTATTTTTACGTTGCGTCTTCGGTAGTCGAAAGATCCTATTTATTAGAAACGAGGATAGAAGGTGACAACAGACTATTAACATTAAATTAGCTTATCTTTCATTTTTATTTACATAGGCATCATCACTTATCAAGTCGCAGAGTCTACTCGAGGATAATGGTTTATGTGTGTACAGTAGTCAATTGGACAATACAGTACTCGTTAGTAATGGAAATTCGGTAAAGTGTGTAACTTAAGTGGAACGGCTCCTTAAGAACTTAAGTATTTAATTGGAATAACTTAAGATATTAATTGGAATACACTGCGCATTCCATGAAGTGGCAATAACTACCTTCAAAACAATGATCACCACGGTAAAACGGACTAGCCACTTTACGAGACTGACCGATATTTGAAGACACGCGATTTGCTCAACCAGTAACTTCCAATCCTATGAAATGAAATTTATCGGAGGCGATTTTATTTCCTAGCAGTTAAATAAAGCCTTACATATGCCATGATCAACATTTATAAAGAAACCTTGTGCATCCGCTATTCTTCGCCACAACCTCATTTAAGAGCAGTTCAATGGAACCAACAAAAAAAAAATATGGCAACAACTGACCACGACTTTACGCCGATAAACTGTTTGTGATAAGTGCAAACACATTCTAAGTCCAACAGTAAACGACGGTAAACGCCTGGATACAGAATAAACTGCCAATTATTATCAACTCATGGTCGCTAGTGACCGAAATTGTACGCCGGGAACCGACAGATAGATTTGTATTGGCAGTCAAGTTCTACTTAATACACGCCTCTAGATAGCACCAACTGCCTGTGATCATCACACCCTGATACTTACCCCGGCTTCCAGTGAGTTGTCATCGCAAAGGCAGAAAGTCTACAAGTGAACGCAAGTAATCGCTTCACAATAGCACTACTCTGCCCCTCCAAAAACAACTGACATTTGTGTGGGAGACGGTTTACAGAATCTGTTCTGGTTTTGTGATATGCTTTTACCAAACAACGTCTGTACACAGGCCCTTCTAGGTACACCTATTTTTCTTATAACTGGACTATCTTATTTTTGTATTAATATTCAAATAAATTTTGGAATTTTTCAGTATTCCAAAGAATAGCATGCGTTTTTTGCATACATATCCGATCAGTAAATTTTGTGTTTATCTAAAAAATATTAAAAATTTCAATATATTTTTGCCATTAAAAAATACACATTTAATGTAGTTTCATAATAAAATTCTATATAGTTAAGAATATTGGCGAATATTTTTGTTCTTAAATTACCTGACTTAATTTTATATAGCCATTGTTTATGACATCTTCCACACACTTCCGTGTTGGTTGTTTAACAATTTAAATGTTTTATAATTTTCGCCCGTTCCCATAGTTTAATCATTTAAGCTGCTGTAATTGCAGTGCTTATTTGGACTTAAACAGTGATAACAACTTTACAGATGATGCCATTAAACATTATTTTAATTGATTAAGTTATTTTTTATTTGAGAAATTCAAATTACACGAGGAAGAAAAAAACCCTACCATATTGTTATGCGTTTTATCAAAATTAAAGCGTGACTATTCAATGTCTGCCATATATAATTTATCTACGCCACATTTCACGTTGACACACCGGTTCTCGCCAGATCACCGAAGTTAAGCAACGTTGTGCAAGGTCAGTGCCAGATGCGTGAACATTGGGTAGGCGAGGCGCTGTATGTACCACGAAATAAAATACCAGGTTGAGACAATATTACATTTAATCTATAACGTAAATCTCCCCTGTCTGTTTAAATGTATGCATGCATATGTGCATGTATGTCTGCATAAAACTTTCGATAGAGTGGATGGATTTTCACGAGATCGGTATAATTATCAAGATCCTCCCTTTGGACGACAATTATCGAAAAATTAGTTAAAAATATTAAATCCTTCACTCTCAACTGGGAACTTTTCTATAAGGAGGTGTCGTTTTTCGCCGATATTTTCAAAAGCCATCTACTCTTTTCGATTGACTATCCTTCATTTAAACCTCCGTCACTTCCGGTTTGGCAATGGACGTAACAGCAAAGACGATAGTTTTTTTTGTTCACGTTCTTTTCCTCCTTATCGGTACGCGTCGAGCTTGCCTGCCTACTGCCACTTTTTTTTCCACTTTTTGCCCACGATACACCTCCGAACACCCGTGCAACGCCGGCCACCCAAGCTAGTCTATAATATAAATCTCACTTGTCTGTTTAAATGTATGTATGTATGTATGTATGTATATGTCAGGTCATGTCATGTGCTACTGGTACCATGTAACCCAGTACTACCTGCCTCATGGTCGGGTCACCGGCGACTAAACTGGTTCCCCCACCAGACTTGTTTGGTGAGGAGGGCGGCTAGTCTCCCTGAAGGATTAAACACAAGACCTTCCAAAGGGCGAATGAACTCTTTTTCTGAGTCAACGGCCAACTAGCACCGTGTATATTTGTGTGCGTGTATATGTGTATTGGGGTGGAGACGGCTCCCGTAAGCCGTGGTGAAGGCAACCTTTCTAGGAGAAGCAAATCTCTGATTTAAAAAAACCATAAAGCGGAAGATCATCACCCGCATTAAGCTGGTCTGCAGTTTAATTTGTTGCTGGCTATCTTGCTCTTGCTTGTTGCTGGATCTCAACATTTTGAACCGAGAGAGAGACTTAGCTGTCGTACAAAGCTAAGACTCTGGAACATCATATTTGTATAGATGGTCCCTCAGGAATTTGGGCTCATGGATTTTAACTGTCTGAGGGAGTTGCACTCGTCTGACAAGACGTTGCAATCATCATGTATACCTGCCTAAAACTTTGGACAAAGCGATGGATTTTCAGGAGATCGATATTGTTTTGAAACTCGACGTTTGGGACGACAAATATCGAAAACATTTACTTCTTCGCCCTCAACTGGGTACTTCTCCACAAAGAGAGGTCGCTTTTCTCGCCGATATTTCCGAAAATGATCCCCTCTTTTCGATTGACTAGCCTAAATTTTTACCTACGTCACTTTCGGTTTGGCGAGGGACGCACCGGCAAAAATGTCACTTATTTTTTTACGTTCTTTTCCTCCTTCGAGGTACGGGTTCGAGCATGCCTGCCTGCTACACTAAAAAAAAATATTTTGGCTCAAAGCACACCTTTAAACACCCAGGCAACTCTGGCCACCCAGTCTAGTTTTAAATATAGGTCAGTTGTGTATTACTATTGTCAAAATCTTGATGGTTGTTTAAATTGCGGCTGATGCAAACATGACATTTCTCTAATAGCACTGGATTTTAGCATTGGGTTTAAAGAAAAGAGGGGCTATGTTTAAGGAGCAGTTTTTTTAGGCTAGCGTGACCGCAGCAAATCCATCGCTCCATGATAGGTTATTCAACGCCTCTAAGGTAGCCCTTATCTGGAACATAATGCAATGTTATTAAATTAATAACTGACAAGATCTCTTCTTATGGCGTTGCCTGTCTTATTTAATTAAAGTTCGTTACAAGAATATTATTTCAATGAAGACGGATTTTTTTTTAAAATTTCGCGGCCACTTAACTGCAGCTTCTACATTTTGGTTGTTCTGTTAGAATCCACTTTTAAGTGTGTCGCCGTAAATGAGATACTAAATTCTTCATAAAGAAAGGAAATCTCTGATATTTTCAGATAAGACAAAATTAAAGTATTTTAATGAGAAAAATATGCTAATGTTCGCATACGTTTTTATCATATTTCTAAAAATTTGAATATAATTTGAAAAAAAGAGATACTGTATTCAACTTTTATATAGATAAATGTATATATATATATACATATGTATATATATAAATGAATATATGAATATATATATATTAGTATATATGAACACATATACATGTGAATATATATATATATATATGAATGCATGTATATGAATATATATATATGAATATGTATATATAAATATATATATTCATATATATGTATATGAATATATATATATGTATATATATATATATGAAATATATATATATATTATATATCAAATTTTAGTCAGTCAATGAATTTTAAAAATTTATGACGTGACATGTTTAAATTTAAAATAAAAATATTTTTATTATTCTTTGTAAGACAAAGAATATATTTGAAATACGAGGGGCGTTCAATAAGTAACGCCCCTGACCCACTTCCCTTAGCAGTAAAGCAACGTAACGTGGCACAGTTATTACTCTTACTCTATATAGGAACCACCCAGAGTTATGCATTTCTCCCATCGTTTGATGCAGCTCTGGAGACCGTTTTTGTAGAACACCCCAGGTTGGTCCTCCAACAACGGCGTGGTTTCAGAAATCAAGGCTGCATCATCTGGGAAACGGTTTCCTTTTCAAAACACCTTCAGGCTGGGGAACGGTGAAATTCAGAGGGTGCAAGGTCAGAAGATATGGGAGGATGGTAGAAATTTTCATAGCCACACGCCCGTGCTTTTGATCTGGTGACATGCGAGTTGTGGACCGGAGCGTTTTCCTGCAGGAGGAGGGTACCTTTGCTGATCTTGCCCCGCCTCTTGTTTTTGATAGCTTTCCTTAATTTCCACAAAAATGAAGCATAAAAGGCTGCTGCACTTGTGGTACTCTTTGCCAGGAAATCTGTCATCACAACTCCATCCTGGTCAAAAAAGACTGTGAGCATGACCTTGACAGCGGAGGGCTACGCCCTTGCCTTCTTTAGAGGTGGTGGTCCAAGTGCTTCCATCGCATTGACTGGGCTTTGGTCTCTAGATCATAGTGATGGACCCATGCTTCATCCTGTGTAATCAAACTTTTGAAGAACTTTGACTTATCTTCATGGCACATCTCCATATTTTTCCTCGAGCACTCGACGCGTTCTCGCTTCTGGAATGGTGTGAGCAACCTGGGAATCCATCTGGCAGACACCTTATTCATATGCAAATGGTCATGAATGATAATCTCTACAGACCCTGTGCTAATTTTTACATCGTGCGCTATTTGGCGAATAGTAATGCGCCGATCTTCCAAAATGGCAGCCTCAACTTGGAGAGATGCCTCATCAATGGCAGAAGGGGGGACGAGCACGTCTGGGAGCTGTTTCCACAGACTTTCGGTCATGTTGGAATTCACGATGCCAGCGTTTTACAAGGTCATATGATGGGGCATTATCGCTAACAGTTTCTTTCATTTCATCCAAAGTCTCTTGTGGCTTGCGTCCTTTCATACACAAACACCGGATCACTGCTCGACATTCAACAGGATCCACTTCACACCTGTACAAACATCTGTAAAATCGAAACCAAAATTAGTTCAGATCCGAAATTTGCCACATAACCCGTAGAGATATAAATCATTGTACATGCAAAATTTCAGCTAGATCAGCCAACTGGAAGTGACTCAGAGGTATTACCTATTGCACGGCTCTCGTATAACTCCTTATCCTATAGGATTTCGATGTCTACTATCTCTTCAGGGTATAACATATTAGTAAATAGTTACAATGGTTTACACCTTATTTGCTAAAGTCAGTGAGACATGGAAAATGACAATAAAAAAGTTATTTAAGTACTTAAATGTGATAGAGTAAGGGAAGTTAAAGGAAATGATATAAAAATTCTCATCCTTATTGCTTGGTAAAATCCGAAGTGAATGTCTTTGAGAAGAGTATGATAAAATGATTTAAACTACATTTTGCCAATCCATATCACAAGGTAATTGTCCGAAGTAGCCATTTTCCTGGACCAATTTTCTTTGTTTATATAATGAGTCCTGTAAAAAAAAATGTATATTTGCCCGGTGGATCTGTTTATTAATAAATATATAAAGTGACACATTTAATATATTTTATAACTATAATAAGCTTCAAATTCCACTCTAAGATAACTTCAAATTGTTAAAATAAAGTAAAAGAAAGAAAAAAAAAAAGAAAATGCTCACGCGTAATAAAACTAATAATTGTATTATGAAGAGTGCATATATATATATATATATATATATATATATATATATATATATAGTTTTATTTTTTTTTAACTTTGATAAACATCAATTCAGGTATTTACATTACGTATCGGAGCTGATATATATTTCCTTCCGCCGTAATATCCGGTTGTTTGCTTGAAGCAATGAGTGCTAAATAAATATATTTTAAACATCTCTTATTTTTATTGACTCATTGACGGGTGTTGGTAACTGAAAATCTAACATCGTCAATATCTGCAATAGAATGATGAAACTTTCAAGTCATGGGTGCATGATTTTAGTCATCATAACAATGCTACATCCGCTGATACACGAGATATTAAAGCAATAAAAAGTATTACTTTTTAAACATATGTAGCATATATACATACATACATAAACATACATATATAGATATATAGACTTATATGTACTATACTGAGTTCGTGTAATTCAGTAAACTTTTATATACAATAGGTTTTAAGCCAAAAAAGGTTGACTTAAGGATTAAGCTACAAAATTATCACATTTCATAATTGAGCATTAATATACTGTGTGTGCAAAATCAAGACTTCAAGACAAGGTGTTGATGGCAACGAAAAGTGTATTTTATTTTATGTTACAATTGTTTCAATGTCCAGTTCGACAATTTCAAACATTATACCGTTTGAAAATTTTCAAAACCCAGCATTTCTTCAGACTTTATCAATAAACACACTTTTGGCAATGTAGCATTTTTAGAACAGAAAGAAAAAAAGAGGGGGGATCCCTAATGGGAAAAAAATGCGAGAAACATTTACCTTGGTTGTGGTTACGGGAAAGCCCATTTAAATATTAATATTTACGTTGTTATGGCTTAATGTTTATGCGCGCAAGCGCAACCGGATGTCGTAAACCGGAAAGTGGGCTACACCACCCATTACAAAGTCATTTGAGTTTAATAATTATATAGATATACGGAATCTGCAAGAATTAAAAGATTATATTTAAGTGTACTTTACGACCGTGCTACGTCGTACGTCCTTGATATGTTATTATTATTATTATTATTATTATTATTATCATTATTATTATTATTATTATTATTATTATTATTATTGTACATTACGCTAATCTACAAATCAGCAACGGTAATTGCAGGGATGTGGCCATGACTAAGTGGCTCATAATATAGACTGACAATTTGTTCAACAGAATAATTTACACTTTGGAAGTTTGGCAACATGTACCTAACTATACAGTGTATTTGCCAAAAGTGTGTTTATTCATAAAGTCTGAAGAAATGCTGGTTTTTGAACATTTTCAAACGATATAATGTTTGAAATTGTCGAACTGGACATTGAAACAATTGTAACATAAAATAAAATACACTTTTCGTTGCCATCAACACCTTGTCTTGAAGTCTTGATTTTGCACACACCGTATATTAATGCTCAATTATGAAATGTGATAATTTTCTAGCTTAATACTTTGGAAGTTTGGCAACATGTACCTAACTATACAGTGTATTTTTAGAGAGAATTCAGAAGAGAAAGATATTTGGGGAACTAATCGCAATAATAATAATAATAATAATAATAATAATAATAATAATAATAATAATAATAATAATAATAGTCTGATTTATTGGTAATGAATACATTATGTCAGTTCCTTCGGGGATAGATAAGGTTGATAAATTAAATAATTTTATTGTAGAATCGTTTTGTTTGGGGTCATAGGATCGAAAATAAGTAGAAGAAAAAAAAAACAGAAATTTCTTTCGATGAGTGAAATCGCCGCGAGCAAACATCGTAAAAATATTTTAACGGGTCATTGAACTTCGATATGAAAATGTTTTAAGCCGATTTTGTTTCACGTTTTCTGAATACCAATGTCATGAAATTTAGTTTGAAAAATACGTCCATTCTAACACTGCGTTTTATGTATTATTATTAATTAGACTACTGTTCTCATCTCGAGTGTGATTTTCACAACGTTTCGGCCGATGTCACCTCGACCTTCTTCAGGTGTATCTTGTCTAACTCGGGAATGTTTCCGTTTGATTCGGGAATTTTGACGGAATTTCG
Source organism: Euprymna scolopes (assembly GCF_053919585.1). Lineage (NCBI taxonomy): Eukaryota > Metazoa > Mollusca > Cephalopoda > Sepiida > Sepiolidae > Euprymna > Euprymna scolopes. Next base: position 57,445,619 of record NC_136522.1, on the reverse strand, counting down.
AGCGGAAGCTTTTATTTACTTCACGGGGGTAGCGTGTTCTTGTTCCGTCAGCCAGGAAATTCCGTCCAAATTCCCGAGTTCGACTGAAACATTTTTTTCTTTTTTTTTTTTTTTTGGATTGTACAGAACTCCAATTTACATATGTTAAGGCCTAAAACGTCACTGTTTGTTCATTTTCACCCGGATTATACGTCTCTTGAGGGCTTTTGAGGCTAAATAGCAGGGGGGTGCTGAACTTAGTCATTTTTTATGTCTCGTTCAATGTGGAAAATTCAACGACAACATGAATTTAATAAAGACTAGCGGGGGTACACGGCGTCGCCCGAGTGTGGAGAGGTGTTTAGGGGTAAAATAACATTAGGAAATCCGGATGGAGATACGTGTTAAGAAAAAGTAGTAGTAATGGGGGGGGCTCAAAACAACAGTAGGCACACCGGGTGGAGAGAGTGGTAAAAAAATGCAGCAGTGGGGGAGGTATGTAGGTTTTTTTAGTAAGGAACCCCGTATGGAGAGAAGTGGTAGTAGAGGGGCGGGTGTATATCAGAACAGCATGCAGTCCATGTGGAGGAAGGTGTTAAAAAATGGTAGTAGCGGTGGGATAGAATTAAACAACAGTAGGCAGTCAGGGTGGATAGAGGCGTTAAAAATAAAGTGTTAGTATGCAGACAGGCTAGAAACAGTGACGCAGGCGAAAAAGAAGGGGAAAGAAATTCTGACGTCTTACCGATGCTCCATGACGCGACAGGCAGTCGGAAACGTTCAAATTTAGCGAAGGCAATCGAAAAGAAAAGATGACTGGCAGAAATGGCGTCGGAAAATCCGACCTCTCCCTAGGAAACTGTTCAGTTGAGGGTAAAGAAATAAATGTTTTTAACAATTTTTTAAAATATTTGTCGTCCGAAGGGTCGTGCTTCAAAATGATCATGATCTGGTCGGGATCTGTCGCATGTCTCGAACGTGTTTTGAGATATACAAAGAAACACACATTTTGCCTTTTATAAAAATAGATTTCGATATTCTTTAAGTGTCGAACTCGAGAATATTTCTCTTGGAGCCAGTAATAGACAAGAAACATCATAAGAAAATTGGGGATTACATCGATCGCCACGGTACAGAAATCACATACAAGATGAGAACATTAGTCCGAATTATCCAAACAAGAAGAATTGTAAATCCTTATCTAAAAAACTAAGAAGTATGGATTGAATTTTTTTCTCTTTTTTTATGACCAAAGCGTGACTGACAAACTGACAAGCAGGGCTGCTTGTACAAAATATTAAAGCGTGGTTTAAATAATTCTCAACATCGAAACACGGATAATTGCTAGTCAGTTTTATTTCTTTTTGATAGTCATCAGTTTTTATTATTTTGTTCTTTATATTTTTCGAAATAAATCATACTCCTCTTAAGATCGATATTTCGATTTTGGACCTAGATCGATAGAAATCATTTGTTGTCATATTAAAAAACAAAAACAAATGGAATATGATTTGGACAATGTATTTCTTTATAGTCCATTATAAATTTATTTTTTATATATAAAAATAATAAATTTGGAATTAAAAATTGAGGACATAATGCTGGATCAATTCATCGCCATAATGTCGACCCCAGAGAATAGGAAATTTTTCTATTACTTTAATATCCTCTCTCGAATATTTTATGGTCCATTGTGTTTTTATCTCTATTGAAATTGCTGCATTTCGAGTTTTATCTCGATGATTTCGGATTTCACTTTTAGTTGAATATTAGCGAAGAAAAGGGGCGCCCAGTTTTGCCCGGGCGTAAATTACGCATAAATATGATATTTTAATTTGTCTAAATTCTGTATATATTATTATAGAGCGCTGATTTCAAAAGTACAAGAAAAACGTATGTGGATGCCGTTAGTAAGAATCGAAACCGAAAGCAAAAGTTTGGCATTTAAAGCTGGTGACGTTACCAGTGTACCATCTTGACACGAAGAGAGCCTGATTAAAAAGTAAAATAAGAATTGAATATACAAAATGTATAACGATTTGCGGGGATTCTTCCCCCCATTTTTTACCCTTAAAATGATTTTAACCGACTAAAGACCCATAAAAATTCGGTCCGTAAGAGATCACATCATTTTAGGATCCTTATGCCGCTCTGCGATTTTTAGTTTCGGAGGAGTTAGTATGAAAATATGTGCACAGACAGACATATAGCTTTTTAGATATAACTAGCGGAGTGGGGGCGCCCGGTTTTGTCTAAGAGTAAAGTATGCTTTAATAATGTTTACTGTCTTAGATGTGCTACCATAAATGGTAGTGTCGTCAGCATAAATGTCTACAAATGATGTAAGGATGTGATTTGGAAGATCATTAATGTAGATCAGGAAAAGAGTTGGGCCCAGGATGGACCCCTGAGGGATAGAGTCCAAAATAGACTTCGTAGCCTCGTAGGAGATGTCCTTTTCTCTTCCTTGCAACCTCTATCTCACAGAAGAGATGTTGCGAGTTTGTCTCTGATGTATCGTTATTTTCATGGAAAGTATTCCACTGAGCTTCAATCTATGGTCCCCCCTCGCAAAACTTTCACAAGAAACACTCGTCTAGCTGTAAACACTATCAATAATTCCCCCCCACTCTTTATCTGTGCCTAAACCTAAACGTAGATTCCATGAACAAAGCTTTTTTATTAGAACTGCACGCCTGTGGAATTGTCTTCCGTTTTCCTGCTTTCCGGCTGACTACAATATGGTTGTCTTCAAGTCTAACGTAAATAAGTTCTTGATTAGCCGTTCCATATAAGTTATTTTAACCCTTATCCTTGAGTTGCCTCTTGGCCTTGATAATGAGTTGATACCTATGAAAAAAAAAAGAAAAAGTCCAATGTGAACAAGTTCTAATTGAATCGTCCCCCTAAGTAATCCAAGTTTCAAAATTCCCACTGTTTACTATGCTAAAATCAAAATGACTAATGTATACCTATTAACCCTTATCCTCGAGTGGCCTCTGGGCCTTGATAAGTGGTGACACCCTTGTAAAAAGAAAAAAAAATATGATATTTTATTTTGTCCAGATTTCGTATTTATTATTACTAATGTAGAGTTGTTATTTGAATGGTATCAGTTAAAATCAAACCGAGATTGTAGTATTCAAAACTTGTGACGTTACCACTGTATCAATATGAGACGTATATGAACTGATTAAAAATTTTAAAAATTAGAAATAAACTAAGATGAATGTATAAACTGTATAACGATGTTTCCCCTAATTTTTTACGTATAACGATGTTTCCCCTAATTTTTTACGTATATTTGACCACTTTAAAACCCCATGTTAACCAGCTAAAGACCCATAAAAAATGAATCGTACACATTTTTAATAAGTTTATGTTCCTGGCACTGCTCTGCGTTTTTTGTTTCGGGTGAGAAAAAGTTTGAAAATGTGGAGACAAGCAAACAGACAAATAGTCTTAAATATATAAGATTAGTAACAAGTACACCGGTGAAAATTCCGCGGAATGAGAAAAATTAGTCATCAACAAATAGGTTTTATATGAAGCTGATATATTTCTGGCTAGTGCAAGCAATAAGTTTTCGGGACGGATAAAACAAAACCACGTAGCAAATATGAGTTTACTTTTTAGTTTATTTAGATGACAATAATGTGCATTGTATTTTAAATATAGATTAAGCCCAAACGAGATACAGTAATGGTCACATATTTTTTTTATTATACGCATACTCTAAAACGAGGCTATATCAAAGAAAGTTAACTCTTATTCTCGTCTGATGTTGTCAGAGTGTTTGTTTAAGTAACATTTTGTGAATCTGGCCATTTTGAAGCAGTTTGACTTAAAAAATGTATTTGCATATTTTCACACTGTAATAGATTAACTAAAGAAAAAAATAAGTAGAACATTATGTTAATTTTTTCTATGTATAATCTTCTATAATATAGATCTCACTTATCTGTTTAAATGTATGTATGTATGTATGCCTAAAACTTTCGAAAGAGGCGACGGATATTCAAGCCATTCGAAGCATGTCCACGATTAACTGCTTCTGAATTAGTCGTAACATATAAAATGATTTCCCCCCATTAAAAGAGGACAACAAAAAATAATCAATAAGGTCCTTACGAATTGAACGACAACAAACTACAAACGCTGTCATGAAGGGTCATCTTCTTTTCTTTTACACAAAAAGAACCGCCTTGTTCTCGACCGGGTTTTGATTTACGATGAAAAGTGGCTTCATTACGAAAATCGACGACGCTCAGCTCAGTGATTAGACGCCAACAACACTCAACGAAACTTCCTGAAGCAAGAGTTGCACAAAAAAAAAGAAACGCTGACGTTTTAATGGTCAATGGCCGATCTAATCTATTACAGTTTTTTTTTTTAATGCAGGTTAAACCATTACGGCGGAGAAGTACTGTCAACAAATTGATGAATTATATCAGGAACAAGCACAAAACACCCAGCATTTGTCAAAAAAAAAGGATCAATTCTCTTTCAGGGCAATGGCCAACAACACGTTGCTAAACAAAAGTTAAAAGAATAGGCATACAAAGCTATGACTCACCCGCCATACTCCTCATACATCACACTTTCCGATTACTACTTTTTCAGGAATCTCAAAAAATGTCTGCTTGAGTAATACTTCCAAAACCTAAGCGATATCAAAAACACCTTCAGTTACTACAACGCCACCAGAGCGCAAGACTTGTACGTTAATGGCATAAATACACTTGTTTTGCCTTGGCAAAAAATGTTAGTTTCGATGATGCTTATTTCTAGCAATAAATTTTTGTTTGTACCGATATATATATATATATATATATATATATATATATATATATATATATATATATATATGTATTTAGACGTTAAAACCAAAAATCTTCCTTGCCAACCTGATATATATATATATATATATATATATATATATATATATATATATATATGCATGTGTTACATGATAAAAGGGAGTTCCCCTTTTCATATAAGTAAGAAAAATAGGGAATTAGTTAAATGAGAATATGAAATAGGATAGTCAAGGATTCGAACTTGCGAAGCTAGATTTGGAATTGAAAATGCCAATCATAAGTTAAAATAAATAAATAATGTTATTGAAATGAGGAATTGCAATTGTTTAGCTTACATATCTGCATATGGAAAAGGAATGTTAGAATGAAAGTTGTTTCTGTTAAGGAATTTTATCGTCAATCGAAATTGTAAACATATTTTGTAAAAAATGTTATTTGAAAAATAGGTTATTGAACTCGGGGTCATGTCAAGTTTAACAACGTGACGCATGTAATCCAACGTGCTTTATGAGCACATGTTTAATCATGCAATGACGTGACGAGTTCTCTATATAGGTAGAGTTTTTATTAGATATAGTCTGGGAGTCTGGGAGAAGAGTCGGAGAGAAGCAGAGAGGTTCAGACCGATTCTCCGTTAGAATCAATACACCCTCTAGAAGTGAAAGGGTTTTAGAAATAACCATGTAAAGAAAATTTAAATTCCTCAAGTGAAATCATGGGCCGGTCATGTAATAAAGGACGTCATCATCTTTGTGTATTTGCGCATTCGTGTTGTGATTCAACAGAAAAGGTGTTGCCCATTTATATTATAAGAACTTTGTGAAAATCATCATCTCAAAAATAGGTAAGAAACAACTTATTCCATGGAGTTTCGAACAATGCACTTCTTTTCATCCGAGTGAAGATGTTAGCAAAATATTCCATAAATGTTGCAGGTGTATGTATCACAAGAACTAAACAATATGAAAGTAATCATATTTGCATCAAAATTGCCTTGTTATAAAGGACCATACATGTTACTGTAATTTGGAAAGGTATACTAAATTTTTCTTGAGCTATGTAAAAAACAATCAAACAATAAAACCAAAAAAATAAAGAATGATCAGAATTTATATTCATACCAGCAGGGAGAGACGGCGTTGCCCTGTATTGAAGTATTATCAAAGAATATTTCACATTCCTATATTTTTATTGTCATCGAAATCCGTAAAATCGCCGTGAAAGAAACCACGCATGCCTCCATGCAGTATTTTTGTCCAAAATATATGTTATTCTACATTGCACTTTAGAGAATACATTGTTTCGTTTAGAAAATGATTTTATATAAACTTTTTTATACAAGCTTCTTTCAAGTTCACGAAGAAAAAACATTAAGGAATGTAAGTGCGAGGTTTTAACCTACAGACCACATCATCAAAAAAAAAAAAATAAATAAATAAAAATACAAAAAAACTTAAATGTTCAATTCTTAAACAAAATTTGTCAGTTAATGAAAAAAAAATGGAGAAATTTACCTGCGGAGTTTTAACCTACAAACCATGTCATGCAAAAAAAAATGAATAAAATAAAATAAAATAAAGGAACAAAAAACATGCAATCAATTTACATACAGTAGAATTTTCACGGCCCATTGTTCTATCATTGTTGTTAAACGACGACATGGACAAAAGGGCTTTATCGATTAATGATAAATCAAAAGGACCGTTCCGATTATCGTTAACGGTAAATATCGGGGATATTCCGTGTCAAAACTTGACTAAGATCATTCAAACACTAATATTCTGTAAATTTTAAAGAACATCTGTTCAGCTGTTTCGGATTCTCTAAAGAAACTCATCCACACTCACACACACACACACAGACACAGACAAAGTTGCATTTATAAAAATGCAGATATTATTTTTCGTCGACATCCATTGTAGTTTCGACGATTCATGAAAATCAACGCTTGACATTTTACTGATATGACTTAATGCTGACTGATCTCAAGAGGAAAGAAACCGACATTTTAACTTTATTTGAATTGATTTCTTTTTGTTTCTTCGTCCAGCCGAAAGCCATAGTTCTTTTTAAACGCATGTGCTCAAAGATCTTTTAATGTTTCATCTTTATTGGATCTGAACGTTTTATTTTTAGTTTTACATTGGTTTGGATCTTTTACATTTTTTCCATTCGTTGAAAATTCTGGCACCATTAATATTAGTTTAGTAATTCCAATATAATTTATCAAACAAACAATTTATTGCGTTTTATATTTAATGTGGGAGTATTTTTCCCCGGATATACAAACACACACAAATGGTTACATTTTCAACCCGTGTCCCTGAACAGCAAGAAAAACACGCATCAATTTTAGATCTGTTTCTGACCACAGTTTCAGATTATTACGTTTCGAATGCCCACATCCCGCTTGGGAACGCTGATAATGTAGTGATAGTGGTTTAAATCGCCCTAAACTCTAAAACTAAAACTGAGGAACCATTGCTCAAAACAACGAGATATTATAAAAACGCTGTATGAGAAGTGACAAGGGATCTCATCAGAGTCGCCCCATGGCGAAACATCGTTTCACTTCTTGCTAAACAGTGCGCAAATGAGACCAGTGAATAGTTCAAAACAGCAATTGAAGCACATGTCCCCACGCGGAAATTTTACAACAATTGAAGCACATCTCCCACGCGGAAATTTTATAGCAAGCCCCACTCTCCTCAATTGTTTTCTTCTACTTGTGCAGCTGCAATCGCACAAAGACAGCATGTGTACCGCATATTTAACCGACACAAGTCCAGTTCAAACAGACAGAAGTATATAGAAGCCAGAAGTAACTGTAAGAAAGTAATAGCGAACAGCTAAAAGTGAATCTACTGAAACCACCAAAAACCCCATCGAACCACAGCAACGAGGAACCCGTGGCTTCTGGAAAATCTACAACAGTGTAGTAAATAATGGTTAATCAACAACTCCCCCCCCACTATCCAGTAATAATAAGGTTGTTTGCTCAGCAACTGAGAAGGCAAACATGCTTTCCAGTCGATTTGCTTCCAACTTCACAGAAGACACTGCTAACCACCCCCTCCCTGACTTTCCTTTGCGGACAGACGCCACACTAGACGATCTGAAAATCATCCCTTCTCAGGTGCATTCTATCATAAAATATCTTGACACTTCAAAAGCCTGTAGACCTGATCTAATCCCGGTTGTGCTTCGCCGAAGTAGCTCCAGTTCTCTCCAAACTTTATAACAATTGCCTTAATAAATCTTGCTTTCTTACCTGGTAGAACACTGCTTTTGTGGTACGATTCAAAAATTCTGGCGAAAGAACTGACCCAGTAAATTACTGCCCCATTAGCCTCTTCTAAATCTTCGCTAAAATATTTGAGTCCATAATTGACCAAGCTCTAGTCCATCACCTTACAGATGCTAAACTTCTGACCGACCAACAATATGGATTTAGATAAGCCCGTTCCACAGCAAGCATCCTAACTGTAATTTCTGAGCGTATATACCTTCACTCGAAAAATCAGGGAGGGTAGAGCAGTATCTCTAGACATATCTAAGACTTTTGACAGGGCATATCATGAATAATCCTATTTTAAAGCCGTTTAACAGGGTATGACATGAAGGTTTTCTTAGGAAAATCGGATCTTACGGTATCACTTGAAGAATACTCAGCATAACAAAATCCTTCTTAGATAAGAGAAAAATACAGGTTGTTCTCGACGGTCGTACATCTAAAAAATATTATATAAATTCCAGAGTGCTTCCTTGGACGTCTATTATTCCTAATATTTATAAATTATCTTCCTGGTAAAATTGTCTGTGAGACGGGTATATATTCTGATGACGCCACGCTCTATAACAGACACGACAGGAAAACACATATCTAAAGAAATACCAAAAACACTAGAGGATGACCTTCAATCTGTAGTGCAATGGGTTTAAAATGGATGGTCACACTCAATGCTGCCAAGACTGAACTTGTTTCCTTCAATAACTACAAGAAACCTTCTCTACCACCAATAGCAATGGCCAAATACTCTTTATCTGGAAGTACATCTTTTAAACTCCTCGACCTAACGTTCACAGGAAACATGAGTTGAAACAATTACATTGAGAGCATTGGCAGGACCGCTGCGAGAAAGGTAGGCGCTCTCTACCGTGCTAGAAAACATCAGCAATTATCCCTTGGATACGAGAGGGGCGCGTTGAAAATTAATGCTTCTGCTTAGAGGACAACTTGAGTATGATACTTGATTTTTGTATTTAAAACTTTAATGCAATCCATATATAAAACAATTGTATAAAATCAAGTTCTCTACAATGCAATGTAAACTACACTGTATTGTTTAATTAGTCACTGCGAGATACATGTGAACCTACCTCCAGGTCACTCGCGATGGGTCCTAATTAGAGCAGGCAATCCAAATATTTGATAGGAAAATTGGCGGTGCCATCGATTCCGATGACAATAAAATATGTCAGTGTGAAAGATTCGTTAATCATCACCCAATCCCGGGCAACGCCGGGCTGTCCTCTTAGTATATATATATATATATATATATATATATATATATATATATATATATATATATATATATATATATGGCGATTAAGCTACACTGGATATTCTGCGTTTCATCCACTGTAGGATTCGTCAGGCTTAAGCGCATAAACCTGACGAATCCTACAGTGGATGAAACGCACAATATTCAGTGTAGCTTAATCGCCATGTTTTATAAATTACTAACTAGCTCTACCTACGTATATATATATATATATATATATATATATATATATATATATATATATATATATATATATATATATATATATATAATTTAGTGATTCCGATACAATTACGGATTTTATACTAAATTCCTAATTTCGATCAAATTACCGATTCCGATTTCTATTCTTTATAAATTTTTAGTAGTTTATTATAGAGTTGTAATTCCCCCCCCAGCCGGTTTTTGTAAAAACACACATATTAAATGTGCATCTATTTTTTTACCTGTAAAATTACATTTATCTATAGATTTTAGTTTTAAAATCAATAAAATATTTAGTTTTAAATGTTTTAGTTTTAAAACCAATAAAATATTTATTATTTTATCATTATTACCAGCAATGGAAGATTTCGTATTCATACAAAATCGAATAAAATGACAATTAAAAGAATCGTTTTGGCATCAGAAAAAAGGCACTGATTTTTTCGATTCCAATACCGATTCCGATTAATCGTTTCAATGCTAATTTGTTGTGTGTGTGTGTGTGTGTGTGTGTGTGTGTGTGTGTGTGTGTGTGTGTGTGTGTGTGTGTGTGCATGCAACATATTATTTGGAATTGCGGGTCTTTGGAATTCGTCACCTGATATCAATATGCATTTCTTCCGAAGAGAGCCACCCCCGTCACGCCGTAGATAAAATTGATAACTTAGGAAATTAATCATGGCATTCGATATGTTAGATTCTAGCAGAGTCTTACGTGTCCCACTCTTAATAGAATACGTCTTATATCAATCACTGCGATTGGCTCCTTTTACTTGAAGGGTTCATCGTTGAAACGTGGGCATCCAACGACGTAAATGAGAAACTGGAGATAATTATTTATGTTTTGAAAACCTAGCAAATATATTCCAAACGGAATTTTTTGTAATCGTCTATTGCTATGAATCTCTAAATTGAATACTTTATTAAAATTCTTCGGATTACAGATCTTATCTTGAGTGTTATTTTTACAGTTTTTTTTTTTCTCGATTTAATCACCGAACTTTTTCAAGTGTATGCAGCTGAACTCGTGAATTCTGTCGAACTCGAATATTTTGCAGGAAATTATGTAATTCAATCTTTTTGTTTAATCAAGGTGGTTCCATGTTGACATTCCATCAGCAACGACTTGGTAAACTTTTAAGCAATTCGCAATTATATAGAGTTTAGATTACTTGAAAAAAATTCATCTTGTAAAACCTGATAATTCCTTGAAGTCTTAACTAGTGTCAACGATCGAAATATACAATGGTGCATTACTTACAAAGTGCATCCAGTCATGGCTGACGGAACGAGGATATGCTACCCGCGTAAAGTAAATAAAAGGGGTCCGTTCGAAAATCCTCTTGATTCCCTGTATCGACAGAAAGTTTCACGTAGTTGGCAACATCTGCTTATATAAAATCGGAGGGTTTTTTTGTTTTTTTTATTAAATTTTCACCCCAAACAAGGCAGAGTGCCACTTTGAAGCAGGGGACTACTATCAGGGACTTAATTTGCAGGGGCATTATGAAGGGAGATGAGTAGAAAGATGTTTGTTCATATTACACTCGAAATTCTGCATATCAGTACAGTTGGGAAAGCAGAATCCCGGAAGGGAGTTACAAAGACCTGCAGTTCTGGGGAAGAAACTATTGGAGTAAAAGGCTTTCTTGCACCTAGGGATCTCTACGACATTAAGAAAATTTCACTGAAGATGCGAACAATGTTCCGGAGAATCCCAGTAATACGTATCGTCTCTAGTTATTGCAGAATACGTTAGAAATGATTATACTAAATCAAGTGCGCCAAATCTAATTTATAAAATTCACTATGTCTGTCTGTCTGTCTCCATATGTTCAAACTCTTTCTCTCTTCTAAAATTATAAGTCAGAAAGAAGCGATAGGGGACTCAAATTATTAGATTTTTTATGAACCCTTCTTTTATGGATCTTTAGTCTGTTAAAATAGTTTGTAAGGGGTCAATATTGAAAGAAAAATCATAATACCTTTTGTACATTCATCCTAGTTTATTTTTAATCAGTTCCTTGTATTTCGAGTTAGTACAGTACTAACGTCATCAGCTGTAATGATACAGTTTCGATTCTAGCTTATAGCGCCCAAATATATTTAACTTTTGAACTCACGAATCTATTATAATATATACGACATCTGGACAAATAAAAATGTCATATTTAGGCGTATATTACGACCGGGAATAGTCGATCGCTCCCCTTGCTAATCTAAATATATATAAAAGCGAAAATGTATGTATGTACGTATGTATGTATGTGTGTTCGCTTTTTCTGTATGGCTACAAAACGCTGTTTTCAGAGAAGCGGTCTGTCGGTTCACAACTTTTAAAAACTTTTTATATCACATATAAATCGTATTATCTCACAGTTAACAACGACGCTCGCCTGTCTATTCAATATGCTCGATTTCGGGAAGATAAATATTCAACATTTGTCGCTCGCCGCATGTGGATTAGTCTTTTTCCTATACCATCTTGTGAAAAGAGAAATAAAAAAAAGCGTTCCGCAGTAAATGAAACACTATCCCGCAGTCAAACGACCTCATTAACTCATTAAAACGGGCACCAGCTAAATGCAAGTAATTAAAAAAATTCAAACGTGTTTCCGTTAGCATCTCGCTGTGGGGCAATGGTTAACGTCGCACTTTTTTTTATCACACTTTAATTTACAACTTTGCCTCAACGGTTCGGGTTCGATCCCCATACTTACTTTTTTTTTAACCCCCACTCCCGGAGATTCCACACACACCTCCAAACACCCGCGCAACACCGGGTACCCCTCGCTAGTATATATATAAAATGACATCTAATTAATAAAATAAAACACCGATAAATTTTTCGTAGCAATGCAATCTTATTATTTTATATGCGGGAAAACCATTGAACATCCAATAAGAAAAATAAAATAAAAACACGTGGTTAATTAATCCAGTCTGAATAATTATATGATAAAAAGAAATTAATAAATAGAAAAATCATTTTTTAATAAAGTTAGACGTTCTTAATATAAAAAAAATGAGGATTCATTGTAGCTGCGTAATAATATAATGAAATATAATACAGATAATCAAATCTTTGTAGATTAATAGGAAACTTTTATACTTTACGGGTTTTTTTTTCTAGAATTGGATTAAAAACTATGTTTAACCAATATTAAATGTTCATACGCAGGACATCTAAAAACAGAGCCTCTTAATGGTGAACGCAGTTTCAAATATATCCCCGATGATAACGTGTCAAATATTTCTCCTAGAGAGAAAATATCAATTTGCACTCACTATGGCTTCGTTTTCTCTGCGGATCACTTTGCGATAACAGCGACGTTTCGCTTGTGTTGCTTATTAGAAATTAATGGTGACATAGGAATATGCATCATGGAAAAAAGATGGAATCCGTTAGTTTCAAATGACAATTGATAATAATTTGGTAGTATTCCCAAGAGTTTCAGAATTACACACAAGTGTCAAAATTCTAAGGTGAATCTTCACAGAGGATGTGAATTAAAAAAAGTGTACACATCTTGGCGTCAATATGTTTCCATGAACAGATTGCCATAAAGTTTAAACAGATAATTGACATCATTATTTTGACACAGCAGTCAAAGTAATTGAGTTCGGTAAACTACAGAATACATTCATATGACTGCCAATGTGTCCGCACATCGACACCACACATTAGAAAGCAGAATTGATCTCAGCTTCTACCTACATACAATACCTCGACAGTCCTCAATGGTCGCTCACCTGGTACTGACAAGGCACAACGTTGCATAATATTGTTGATCAGACCAGAAGCAGGTTATCTATGTTGTCACGCGCGCCATCATACACACACACAGAAACACAGCCACACACACACACACACACACACACACACACACACACATATATATATATATATATATATATATATATATATATATATATATATATATATATATATAGGAAATTTATTACTGTGAGTCCAGAATGAGTTTACAAATTGTTTCAACTAGAGGAAAATCCTCAAAGAGAGGAAAAAATCCAACTAGCATCGTCAGAATTCATAGATGGACTAAATTATAAAGTCAAATAAGAATGGAAAAATCGGAGATAAAGGGGAGTTAGAAAAGAAGGGAGGAGTGGTGGGGAGAGGACGTTGGAGTTTAAAGTAGTAGGAGTGTATTAAAAAAGAGAGGTGTTTATAATTAAATATTAATTATGTGTGAATTCTTATATACGTTTTTTTTAACGGTTTAAACTTAAAAGACGCTACTTTTATTGATAACGGCATAAGTAACAGTTAATTTAAAGGATCACCATGGCAACAGGTTGGAGAGTTAATGTTAGTGAAGGAACGGGTTGAAGATGGGGTTTAAAGTAATTTAGCGGGGCGGGGAGAGATTGAAAGATATTTATTGTTTATAAAATGGAAAGAAAAAGAAAAGGAAAAATAAGTTAATGAATTATACTTTACATGTTTATTTTGATAGTGTAATGATATATATAATTAAATATAATATATATATAAATAAATTAGCCGGGCAGGTAGAAATTATACGTTACAGGTTTATTTTAATGAAATAAAATAAAATTGGTGAAAGCTTAAGTAAGTAACTTAAATAATAGAAAAAAAACAAGAACATTTTTAATAAGTAACACACAAGCGTAACTAAGCCGATAAAACGGTTATACACACACACACACACACACACACACACATATATATATATATATATATATATATATATATATATATATATGTTTTGAGAAAAATAGAAAACCCGAAGGAAATTATTAAAATAATCAACGTTTCGTCCTTATTTCATAGGACATCTTCAAGATATTGCAGTAAAATTGCAAGAAAAGAAAAAAGTCATATATCATACGAAAAAGAAAACAATTTTTGAATCCTACCCATGTCGGGAAGGACAAACATATGCGTGCGTATGTTGTCCTTCCCGACATGGGTAGGATACAAAAACTGTTCTCATTTTCGTATGATATATGACTTTTTCTTTTCTTGCATTTTTACTTCAAATATCTTGAAGATTGCCCATGAAATAAGGACGACACGTTGATTATTTTAATTATTTCATTCGGTTTTTCTATTTTTCTGAAAACATAACGTCAACCACCGCTGGTATTTTTACATTTCTTATATATATATATATATATATATATATATATATATATATATATATATATATATATATATATATATATAAAACAAAGGACACCAACGTCCATATTTATAACTTTATGATATTGACCATCTTAAAATGTATTCCTTTAATTACCTTGATATTTACAATTGTTGACAGCTACTCTTTCGTAGCACAAATTCATTTATTTAATTTTTATATGAATCAATGAATCTTTTTGGCACTTAACTCACTAGAAGAAGTAGCAACTATCAATCAACTATAAGAAAATAAATGCAATTTGACCTCTCAGCTAATAATTCCGGATAGGAATGTCGAATCTCTAAACTGAATCCATAGCAATTACTGCCTTATATAGTTGTTGTCGTCTCACCACAGTTTGACTGACTAATGTAATGATAAGTTTAGGGTTGGGATTGAAACCGCTACCATCAAACAATGTTCACTTGGAATCGTAGATATTCCGCATCTCTAACCCCGTCACGAAGGATAAATTATACAAATTAACAATCACGAAAGGAATTCCATATTAATTTAATACTTAATTAACAAATATTGACAGACTTCTTTAACTTAAATAAGATACTTGAATTACCTTGTAGTCATAAAACATAATATTGTTCTGGTTTCACAAACTAGAATTCTTCAATCTCTCGTACTTCAGCTCAACATGGCATAAATAAAACTATTAACCCATTAGTTGAACGTAAATCAGGCATCTACCAATTGTTACCTGTAGTGTTTTAGTAACAGACTTCTGGAGATTAATGGTTCGATCCTTAGCAAAACTGAATATATAGAAACTGCGTTGAATACGTAATTCCTCTTACTTTAAATTTAACTAAACGGATCAAAAAGGAATGCGAATTCAATGGTGATGATGACTTATACATTCATTACCTGGAATGTTTGCCTCTAAGCTGCAGACATTGGTGATGTGAGTCTTTGTAAAAGCAACCCCGGTTATAGATCTTCATAGCACTGTTATTGGATTTATCCATGTAACCTTGTCAGTGTGTTTTAGAAAAGTCTCTACAAAAGTCCTCCTTGAACATTCGCTTTACCGAGTTTAAATGTTATATGTAAGGGAGTTGCACCTGTATTACGCTTTCTATTTGTTTCTAGCCGGTGAAATAGCTACTAAAGAGTTAAACTTGAAATACTGCATTGTCCCTGGCCTGACTTACGTTGACTATACGCGTTTTTAATGCGCATGCGTTAATTAAATGTTTGTTTATACGTATAGATTTGGTTCCTCTTCTTAGAGGGGAGGTTTGATAGGTGTATGCTTTTTTTTTTTCAATTGTAACTGATGGCACGGAAGTAATTTTTGTAATATTTTAGATATTTACCGTGTATTAGGTTCAACGTAAGAATCGATAGATAATTGGCTCTATTATATCAAATACGAGACGAAAAACGTTAAAAATACAGGTTTCAAATTTTGAACGAAACTCGTATTACGAGGCTCGCAAGGGACGCTCATGGATAGACATCGTTTATCGCTGAAAGTGCATAGAAAACTGTGGTGACTAATTGGGAAAATAATTTCTGGGGCACGAAAGGCCTCTCTCGGGTTTGTTTCACTCTAGTCTTCGTGGATACAATCACTATCAACGGCTTTCTCATTCTCTATCTGTGCCGAAACCTAAACCTGCAGTCTATGAACAAAGCCTTTTCCTTAGAACTGGCCGCCTATGAAACTCGGTTGCGCTGGTCTGCTTTCCAAAAAAGGTCGTTTTCACATTCAATGCAAACAAATTCTTACTGAATCGGCCCCTTTGATAATCAAATTATACCATATCCCCACCACTAAGGATGATGACCGTACAATAATTAACCCTTATCCTCGAGTGTCTTACGGCCCTTGATAAATGGTGTCTGCTTTGTAAAAGGATACTTATATTTACAAAAATAGGATGTCTTACTTTTGGAAAGGTTCTCGTATATTTAACAAAACCACATCATCATCTTCCCATTTTCGTTAAGAGTAAAGTAAAGTGTCTGTTCTATCCGGTTAACAAGAACGTTTTTGCGTTTTCTTTTTATTTTAAAATTCAGATGAACATATCTTAGCTCAAACAAAAAGTTATTGCTTTAAATAAGCAAAATCAGAATCAACACAATTTAGTCCAACGCAAAATAAGTGTATGCAAGTAAAGTAAAACTGATGGGTTTAAGATCGCGATGAAGTTACTGAAGGCGTTTTTTTTATATCGTTTAGGGGTTTTTAAAGCATTTCTCAAGCTGAAGTTTTACGAGATGTTTTAAAATAGTAATAGTCGGCAAGTGAAAGGTTTGGAGAGTAAGGCAAGTGAGACACAATTTCGAAGCCCAATTCGTTCAAGTTCTGCAGAGTTGGTGAAGCAACGTTCGGTCAGGCCTTATTGTTAAGGAGAATTGGGTCTTTTTCTCTTGACTAATGCTAGTAATTATCAAAGTTTTGGATGGTTTTTATCTATTTGTTGACAGTATTTCTCTGCCGTAATAGTTTCGCCGACTTTCGAAAATCTGTAATGGATGAGACCTGTCGCAGACTACCAAAATCTAAGCATAACCTTTTTTTTTGGGGGGGGTGCTACTCTGTCTTCGGGAAGTGCCGTGGTGCTTCGTTGATTGAGCATCGCCGGTTATCGTAAAACTCCCACTTTTCATCCCAAATCGCAACCAAGTCGAGAAACGGGTTTTTCTTATCGAGTAAAAGAAGTGAAATGACACTTCATAACGGCGTTTCTGTTACTTGTCGTTCAATTCCTATGACAGCATTTCTCAAGTTTTTTTTTTTGTGTGTGTGTCTCTCTTATGTCCCTCAAGTGTTTGAAAACAGTTGAAAAGTTGTGCGGGGATTGGCTTCGACTAAAGTTCTTAATTGATTCTTGTCAACATCTGATGGCCGACCACTACGCTCATCATTTTGTAGATTCTAATCGCGGCCAGGAAATTTCTTAACCCCTACTGTGTTGTACGTTTAGTAATAGTTTCCAGGGCGAAAGCATTCGTTGATACCTAGAGCTGTCTTGGTAGCCTTTTCGGCCTAGCTTAAATTGAAATGATAAAAATTGTTCGATTTCTTTCCATCTTGTATTCAACGTTCTGAAAAAAAAAAGATATACTTGTTTTAAGACGATTGTAATTTAAACGAGTAGATAGAACGAAAGACGCTCGTTATAATGACATATACGAGCGGTGTGTAATAAGTAATGACCTTGAACCACTTGCCGTTGTCTGATATAGTTGAAATTTTCCAGGTGTAATGATTTATATCTCTACAGGTGATGTGGCAAATTACAGCTCTGAACTAATTGTGGTTTCTGTTTTACAGGTGTTTGAACGGAGTCAGGTGTTAAATGCAGCCTGTTGAATGTCGAGCAGTGATCCGATTTTTGTAGTTGATAGGACGCACACTACAGGAGACTTTTGATGAAATAAAAGAAACTTATAGTGATAATTTCCCATCATATGACCTTGTAAAATGCTGGCATCGTGAATTCAAACTTGGCCGGAAGTATGTGGAAACAGCTCCCAGACCTGCTCGCCCCTCTTCTTCCATTGATGAGGCATCTCTCAGTCAAGTTTAGGCTGTCATTCTAGAGGATCGGCGCATTACTATTCGCCAAATAGCCCAAGATGTCAAGGGTCTGTTGAAACTATCATTCATGACAATTTGCATATGCATAAGATGTCTGTCTGATGGATTCCCAGGTTGCTCACACCATTCCAGAAACGAGGACGCACCGAGTGCTCGAGGATGAATTTGGAGATGTGCCAAAAAAGATGAGTCAAATTTTTTCAAAAGACTGATTATACAGGATGAAACCTGGGTCCATCACTATGATTCAGAGACTAAAGCCCAGTCAATGCAGTGGACGCACTTGGACTCACGACCTCCAAAGAAGGCAAGGATGCAGCCCTCCGTGGGCAAGGTCATGCTCACAGTCTTCTGGGACCAGGACGGAGTAGTAATGACAGATTTTCGTACAAAGGGAGCCACAATTACAGGAGCCAATTATGCTACACTTTTGAGGAAATTAAGGAAAGCTATCAAAATCAAGAGGCGGGGCAAGATCAGCAAAGGTACCATCCTTCTGCAGGACAACGCTCCGTTCCACAACTCGCATGTCGCCAGATCAGAAGCACGGGCGCCTGGTTATGAAATCCTTACCCATCCTCCCTACTTTCCTGACATTGCACACTCTGACTTTCCCCTCTTCCCATCCATGAAAGGAAAGATGATGCAGCCTTGAATTCTGAAGTCACGTCGTGGTTGGAGGACCAACCTGGGGTGTTCTACAAAAACAGTCCTCAGAGCTGCATCAAACGATGGGAGAAATACATAACTCTGAGTGCTTCCCATGTAGAGAAAGACTAATAACTGTGCCAAGTTTCGTTGCTCTACTACTATGGGAAGTGAGTCAGGGGCATTACTTAATGTACTCCCCTCGTAAAGTAAAGGTATTATAAGGAAAACTTATTTGAACATAAATCATTAGAAATCAAAATTGAAAATTCTATAGGAAGCATTCTTCTCAATCTAATAATACTATACATACTCTTTAATCTCACTAGCTTTTGAAGAATGACTACTTCTAGACTCACTACGATTGTTTTCTCCTCTAACGTGTACTATGATTTTCAGACTATAGAACAAGATATAATGGTGCAATTCATTAATGTTCTTTTGTCAATTCTGAAACAAGTAACCTATTTTACTTACTTAACTTTTTCGATGTTATTATATATATACACTTACTTTATTGTTACATGGAATTCACCACTTGCCAAGGCCCGGACGCCACTCGGGGATGAGGGTTAATGCATGTACAGTAATCAATGGGAAAATATCGTAGTAACCGTTCGTAATGGAGATCTGATAAAGTGTCTTACTTAAGAGGGCGGTTTGTCTGGAACTTGTTAATATTGGACTTGAAGACATCCAAGTTGTAGTCAGGTGGGAAACAGGCAAATTGAAGAGAGTTCCACAGGCGTGCACTTCTAAGAAAGAAGCTTCGTTCATGGAATCTACGTTGTGATTTAGACACAGATTAAGACTTAGGAAAATTACTGACAGTGGTTTCAGCTTGACGAGTGTCTATCGCGAAAGATTGGCGAGGGGGGGGACAATAGATTGGAGCTTATACGAGCACTTCCCATAGAAATAACGATAAAACAACGACAGACTAGCAATGTCCCTGTAAATTATGTCATTTTTCCTATTTATTCGTAACTATCCTGGCTGCCCGGCGTTTCCCGGGTGTTTAGAGGTGTGTGCTGAGCAAAAAAAAAGAAGAAAGAAAAGAGGTGGTAGTAGGCAGGCAGGCTCAAACCCGTAACGCGAAGAAGGAAAAGAACGTGAAAAAATAAACGCGACGTATTTGCTGTTTTGTCCATCGCCAAACCGAAATTGGCGAGTGTTTAAAATAAAGAATAGTCACTCGAAAAGAAGAGACAGCTTTTGACAATAACGGCGAAGAAAAGCGACCCTCCTTGAAAGGAGCCTAGGTAAAGGATTAATGTTTTTAGCCAAAATTTTCGATATTTGTCGTCTGAAGAATCGCGCTTAAAAACGATAGCGATCTCTTGAAATCCGTCGCCTCAGTCGAAAGTTTTAGGCAAGCATACATACATACATACAGACAGACAGACAG
This sequence comes from Euprymna scolopes, assembly GCF_053919585.1. Lineage (NCBI taxonomy): Eukaryota > Metazoa > Mollusca > Cephalopoda > Sepiida > Sepiolidae > Euprymna > Euprymna scolopes. The sequence goes on along the minus strand of NC_136522.1, from coordinate 57,425,253 downwards.
ACAGAAAGCCGTAATGCATACATACCTTCGTACATATATACATACATACATACATACATACATACACACATACATTTAAACAGAAAGGTGAGTATAATATTATAGATTGGACAAATCCGGTGTGTTTTCTATTCCGATAAAATTACCGATTCCAATCCCGATTCTTTAAAAATAATTAAATATATAAATATATAATTATTTTCTAGTATTGCCGTAAAAACGCATATTAAATATGCCGATATTTTCTTTTATGTAAATATACACGTGTGTGGGGCAAGGGATCTATAGATTTGAGTTTTATTTTTAGTTTCAGATCAATAATTATTTATTATTTTATTATTACTACGAATAAATTTTGTATTAAACAAAACCGATTAAAATATAATTAAAGCAATCGTTTATGGCATCGGAAAGTACGCCTTATTTGTATTTAATTCCGATATCGATACCTAATAAAGTTCCAATTTTTCCGATTTCTAGCTCCGGTCCTGATTAATCGTCCTCACATTATTTTTAATGCTTTATTCCCATTGTAGGCGATTTATTTTTTGTCTAGATATGGTTGACATTTACTATATAGCCTTATTACAGTTGTTCCATAGTTTCGTTTCCATGTCTCCTATGCTCATAAAAATTTCATTTTTTAAAAGGTCTGATACGTTCGATTGAATTAATTATTTAACAGAAACACAAAGATTAGACAATACATTTGTCACAGTTGCAACGCTGCATACAAACCAAATACACCTCTAGAGAATTAGAAATCACGTTGCATTTTGCCGCGTGAAGTTTTCTTTTTGTTAAGATAGCTGTTCGGTAAACTTTTTGGTCTGTCTTTATTTTAACTCCACTTGTCGTATATATATTTTTTCTTCCTTTGAAGATTGTAATGCCGGGTATGGGGCAGCCAAACCAGCTGCCAACATTGCCCCGCTTTTTTATTGAAACCAACCGAGAGCTCTTTTTAGTATCCTCGCTGTTCCCTTAAGTGCAATTACGTATATAAGTCGTTGCGCATGTTAAAACCAAATATTTTGTCATTTTAGGAATTACCTGTGTATAATCGAGTGTAGATTCTATACAAGTTTAATTGTCTGCCTCATGGCGCTTTCCTGCATAGATAAGTTCCCTTTAGACATTTTCAAAGCATATTATGTATTGTTTCTCGGCATCCCTGAGCGATAATATGTGCATTTAGGATTTTAATATATAGAATCAACCCGCTGCGCGCTTACACGCAACGAACGCAAATGTTGCTAAGCAGACATTCTGATCAATAGCATATCGTAGATTTCAGGCGCGGTAACTGTTTTTAAACATAATTTATGTCATACACCATAATAACGTAAACATATACATTTATCTCGCTGTAATATACCAGAATAAAGTTAACGCATTCGTTATGTGTTATCAAATGTTTTCTATTATGTGGTTGTAATAAAATTGCTGAAACTCGTTGAACCTAGGGAAGAACGACAAATCGTAAACACTACATTTACATACCTACTAACAAAAACGTCATATCATCACCGGATACATCATACTAAACTTACAGTCACGGCTAGAGATTGAACATTGCGAGGGATATTTTACTTATTATTAAGCCTTATCCCTGAGTGGCTTCCGGGCCTTGATAAGTAGTGACCACCGTGTAAAAAACAAAAGCCCCCACTGAGAAGCCGCGCATGTGCTTCCGTGCTGGCAGAAAAGCTGCAGTAGAGTTCGGGATGCATGCGTTTTATTACTAGGATTACCGGTATTTACCGTGTGTTAAAAAAATGGCAGTTTCTCTGATGTGATCGAGCGCCGAGGCGCACTTTAACAACTTTCCAAAAACAGTACTTATGTATAAGTCGACCCCCCCAAAATAACCTGAAAATAGTCTCCCAGAAGTATACACAAGTATATACGGTACGATTTTCTGATAAAAAATAAAGAAACCCGTTCCAAAGTCTAATAATATTAGACATGCAGATATTCGAATCTTCAACTAATGTTACTTTTTTGTCTCTAAAATCTTGATTTTTTTTAAAATCTGGACAACATTAATATTGTCCTCCTTTAATTACCAATTAACTCTCGTAGAGTATGTACCTTTTATTTCATAGGATTTATCGGATTATATGACAGGTTCTAACCTTGTCTGGTGGAGTAGCAAGGTAAGTGGTGTTAATTGATGTAACATCAGTTAGAGGAAGAGCATTCCTCTTATGAGCTAATGTAGTTGGGCGGATCATATTTGAGTTTCAAATTCTTGTTATTTTGATATTTTTTTTTAATGACTACTTGCAGGAGAACCGCTTGTACAGAGAGACAGGGAGCAGTAAAACTCGTATCTTGTCAGTAATTTAAACAGAATATGTAAGTAAGCCAGTCTCGTACGATAGCTAAATTGAAATCCCCAGTTATTAATCCAAACTATTTTACTTCTATAGTAAACTAGCATTTTAGCCCGGCTTTGCCCGGGTGTTTTGAGGTGTACGCTTAGCAAAACAAAAAAAAGTCCATTTTTTTAATTTGACCCCTATTATGACCCCTTAAAATTTATAGTTTCGGGCTCAAATCACTTTATTAAGTTAGATCCAGGTTCAAGGAACCTATATCTAAAATTTCAAGTGTCTAGACTCAAAATTGTCGGAGGAGTTTGGTAGAGTTCTTAAAGGTCAAATCGTTGAAATTTGACCCCTTAAAAGCAAAATTTCTGGCTGACACCCGTCACATCGATTTTCCCAAATCTCAATACCCGGTATTTCAAATTTCGAGTCTATAGACTAAAAATTGACAGAGTTATTGCGTAGGGAAATGTACACAGACAGACAGACGGACAGACAGACAGACATACAGACACGTTCACTTTTATAGATATATAGATGATTTGGTCGCGATCTTAGATGTTACTTCTTGTTATTTGTGATTAACTCATCAGGGTAAAGGTACTTATAAAAAGAGCAGAACAAACGAGGTTTTGTAATATTAATAAGACGTAAACACACAAAAAGTCACTTATACTTTTAAATAAATGAATAATTTAAAACTATGTTTCTCTACAGTGACGAGACTGACAGCATGAAGGGGTCATGTGGTGGCAGTATGGGATGAATGTTAGATAATACTATTCCTACTTTCGTGTCCCCGGTCACTTCTTCTTTACTCGTTGTCTGGCAGTTTTTATTTTATTGGAACGGATGACTTCAGAACATTCCTCCACGCATTTGTTTGAAATGTCGGCCATTCGCATATTTTGAAATACTGCGACGTCAATCCCGGCGCACTTGAATCCGGAATGGCTCTTGACCGATGCTTTTGAAGCTAGCCTCTATTGACCTTATCGTTACAAATCCAGAATTACCAAAAAGTAAAAAAAAAAAAAAATAACAGTGACTTCGTAGCTATCAGCTAAAATTGAAACTAAAACGTAAAATCCTTAAGCCGCGCTTCTGTATCTATCAGCGTCGTGCATACGAATATACATAGTTTTAAATAACGTTGTTTAACCTATGAATGTAGATGTGTATTTGCAGGTAGGTTTAGTCGACTACTTCTCCAAATGTAAACTGTTTTTCAGTTTTTGAGCTCGTAGCAATAGTTTTTTTTTTTGCTAGATAAAACCAGATTGAGTGTGTGCTACATGTCTAAATACACTATGTATCAAATTTCAACCGTGTAGACTAAATATTAAAAAAAGAGTTTCATAAAGATTTTCCACGCACGCTGACAAAGTCATATATATATATATATATATATATATATATATAGAGAGAGAGAGAGAAAGAGAGAGAAAGATATATATATATATGTATATATATATATGTATTTCTTACATGTAAGAAATTCATTTATATAACATGAATAGGTTAGATAAAGTAATTAAGAATAGGAAACTAAATCTAAAATATGTAACATGTTTTTACCTAAGATTAAGGATCAACACTGCTGGGGAGCTACGATGTAATATACAGTTTTGTTTTTAAATCCCCGAAACCGTGTTTCATAGTAAACAACTGACGATCCCCTAAAAATAAACCCCAAAACTAAAACATTACGGACACACCAAGCACCCTCTCTCACCTTTCCCCCGTGTTCCCTTCCTCTTTTTTCCGCTCTACTCGAACCACTCCCCTGACATCATTCACTCTTTCATCCCATCATAACGAACATTTCTGTAAAAGTCTGAGGAAGGTACATACGGCCAAAAAACGGCATGGTAGCTGAAACAATAATGTAACTTAACAGAAAGATACGGTGATAAAAATAAAACGTATATATATATATATATATATATATATACATATATATGTGTGTGTGTGTGTGTGTGTTTCGTGTTGTGAAACGTTTTCACCGCAAATTCTACACAATACCACAGAATGTAGAAGTTTGTAAGAACATAATTTAGCGGAATGTTGAAATGAAGCCGATCCTCTTATAATAAAAACCAGAAAAACGAATAATTAATTAATTAATTCTCGTTTATCAAAGGAATGTGCAAATCAGTTTACTTTCATGCAGTCGCTCGCATATCCACGACTGGGTATAATAAGAAGATCATTATAATAACTTTCAAATAGTGAAGATCTGTCTTGAATACTAATTTTAGAGCGAGAAAAAGAACTCAAATTTATTTGTCTGTAGATGGTATACGCATTCAATGAGAGGAAGAGACACAAATTTATGCTTATACTCTCTAGCCAGTTCCAGTCGATTTTTAAGGCGAAGGGGTTACCAATAGATCTGTAAAATTATATGCAAAAATATGAGTATTTCTTTTTTCTTAATACAAAAAAATGGAAGTATATCTAATCAGACGTGGGTTTCACTTGTAATCAGTACGTGTCACCAGGTCGCGACGCTACAGTTGGGTTACTGTCAATTCCACTAATCTTTTTATACGACTTACATTTGTGCTTCTATGCGTTTAATGCTTAGTAATACAAGCCAACTGGACATGATTCATTCGATTTTAAAGATAAGTGATAGTAATCCACTTAAAAGACGATGACACGAGGCAAATGTATGCAATTATTGTGAAAGCATTACCGGATGCAGACGTGTAAATGGAATTTACATTACGAAAAAAAAAGACTATAAGTAATAAAAAAAATGATTACATTGGCGAATACATTCAATCCGTTATAACTCTTCGTTTGCATCAACTTATATAACATGAACCATTTATAACGAATACATATTTTTTATACTAATAAGTATTTCTTTCTGTATCTCGTTATATGTCTTTCTCTATACAAGTATATAATGTGAATGTTTATGTATACCAACTAGTTTGGCTACATATTTGCGTAAGCATTTGGATTGTGACATTTTTCAGATCAGGGAAATATTCTGAAATGTCAAATGAGTGAAATTTACCCTGGTAAGCTGAGTATACTACTTCGATTGATCTGCACCTTTTCTTAACTATTCATTCAATGTGACCTAACAAATATAGTCTCCTCTTCTGCACACACATCGCTCTACTTTAAAGATTTAAACGTCAATCTGAAGTCAGCATATTTAAGTCTGTTCTTGAAACTTACATTACCCATCCATCGTATCATCCTTATATCACATCCCTTCATGAAACACATGTCCTCGACCCTCACTGGCTAGGTTACACAATCATATGTGATAGGGTTCAGTTCCATACGTCATCGCACTGTATAATATTTCGTGATAGACCCTTGCCTTGATTTGCAGTTGTAAGGCTATGCTGGTTTGTAATGGCTGGAGTTCTCTGATCTTATACCATGTACTTCTAATTCTTCTGACCGTGACAGAAAACAAGCAGCAAGTTTTAGTCTTCCCTTTATTAAGGCCAGAAGTTTGGGAGAAATATCACATATTTTGTAATTCATATGCAAAACTTGGAAAAGAAATGACTATGATTAAAACATTTTATGGCTTTAAATGTGTCAAAAATACGCTATGGATAATGGAGGATCTCCTTAATGTGCGACCTTAAAATCATATGCTCCATAGCCCATTACACAATACAGGTCATTGCCTTTCCAAAGAGCCTGCATTTCTTGAATTCTGATCAATAGTCAATGAGATTTGAAACTGTAAAATCGTGGTATATATATATATATATATATATATATATATATATATATATATATGTGTGTGTGAATATATATATATATATATATATTCACTTTCCTATAAACAATTGAATTCCTTCAAAAAGTATCAGAAGTCAAAAACAAATGAATAACATCTACGCAAATCGACATATATGGCGGTAGTCGCAGAAGGCTGGTGGTTACGCTTCTTACCATAGGGGTCCTGATTTCGAATCACACTAGATTCTGCCACTCTGATGAGTCGTAGATTACAGTTATATATATATATATGGCGGTAGTCGCAGACGGCTGGTGGTTACGCTTCTTACCATAGGGGTCCTGATTTCGAATCACATTAGATTCTGCCACTCTGATGAGTCGTAGATTACAGTTATATATATATATATATATATATATATATATATATATATATATATATATATATATACGAATAGTTTTATAAAATATTGAAATGAGAATGGTTTTGTTTCTATGGAACGGATCTACATAAAATTTTGCAGGATTGTTTACGATAATAATATCAATATCTGGTTAAATGTTTGTGACTATTGTTAAAAAAGAATCTATACTTAAATTAATTATGCAAAATTATGCTGTATACATAGTGTCCTGCAAGCCAGCTACAGATATTCGCTGCTCCAATTCTCTTCTTTCTGGCCTTGAAAGGTCAGTAATGTATATATATATATATATATATATATATGTATATATATATTTATATATATATATATATATTAAGAATGTGATAGATTATATAATTATTTCCACAGAAGAACAATGTCGAAGCCCATCACACTCAAAAAACCGGAAGGCCAAGATTCGAGTTTCACCTTCATTTGAACTCATCAGTTAGACATATCCGAAATCCGGATTTAAAACTCTACCATGCGTTGCACTCTGAAAACTGAGCAAACGCCCTGTACACAAGAAAGCATTTTAACTAACACAAATTAAGCAAACTGTAGCGAAATACGACTATAGAATGGGCCTACTTCGCCGACAAGAGATGATGTCATCGACCCCAGCTATTACACAAGCTGATGTCTCACATGTAGGAATTTAAAAGTCACTAGGAGGACGCAATCCAGCGATGCTAACCTAGCGGGCAATTAGTAATAGAAATTTAAGAATGTGAGTGATTACACTCACACACACACACACACATATATATGTATATAAAAGCTGATGATGAGAGCACTTTGCGATGGGCGGGTGTGGATTTAATACACACTCGAGGAGAAATATTTACAGCACTGATTCGTGGTCTGATGCTGATAGATGCTGACTGTCAATACGACGGTTGTATGTTCGATCCACAGTCGGTAAAAGGTGTACGTCTAGCCTCACTGATAAGATGCGATACAAAGAAACAGTACTTTATTTGGATTACAATATGTGCATATATATATATATATATATATATATATATATATATATATATATATATATATATATATATATATATATATACTAGCGGGAAGACCCAACGTTGGCAGGTGTAGAATGATGATCACAGAATTTTGTAAACTCACATCTTTTATTTTCACCGAAATTAGATAAATCGTACCTAATACAATTCAATCAATTGCGTGCCAGCTTTTCAAAGGGAATAATCGACAGAGTAGCTAGAGAACGCTTCACAGGTTATAAATATATTGTAGTCTACATTGCAGTCTACATTGCACTCAAGATAACCTACTGTTGATTTTAATTTTATATATATAGAAAAAAAATAGTGGTATTAGGCAGGTAGGCTCGAATCCGTGACGTGAAGTCGAAAAAAAATGTGAAAGAAAATCTTACGTCTTTACGCGACCGGAAGTTTAAAGCGTTCAAGTTTAACACTCAATCAAAACCGACTTGCAGCAATTGCGTTGCATTGAAACGTTCCTCAAAGCACATTAGACACAACTTCGTTTTGAATGTGAGGAGGAAAAACAGCTCCTCAAAAAATGGGAGCACTTTGGCAGTATCCAAATAAATAATACTTGTCTCAGTATGAAAGGTCTTCCCCTACGTTGACCAAGGGTCGATTACAGAACAGATACTACTTGGGCAAAGGCCACGTGTTGGCATTTGCATTCGACTAGTTTCGCTTTATTTATACGAAAAGGACAAACAAACACTGGAGACGACGACACGGTGGGAATTCTGTTTAACTCGATAAAAAACGATAATAGAGACGATGGCAGTTAGTAAAAAAATAATCACTTTGAACAAATGTGACCGATTGTAATACCTTTATGCATGTTATTATTTTGTGGATTAAAATTATATTAATTAGCAAACGTGCATTTTATGATTTCACCTGAAGTATTCTATAAATGTCTAGTAATGTACATTCTAATGTATTAGCAATATACAGGGCGATTCAAAAGTCTACGAAGAATTTGTTTTGGGGAGGCGGGGGTGATTCAATTGTTTATATACAAATAATATAAGTTATTTATTGTATATCTATATTTTTTATTTCTATTATTATTTTTCTTTTAGGTATCCTAAAGATGTTATTGACCAAACAACTGAAATCGTATTGATGTCTGGAAATAGCCGCAAGATTGCTGAAGAATTAAACAGAAAACATGGAACCAACATAATACCCGATACTGTAGCAAAACTTTTTGTGAAGTTAAAAAAAAAAACTGGATCTGTTGAAGATAAAATGAGAAGAAGTGGTAGACCACGTACAGCAACGGATGAAAACACAACAACTAGAATTTTCGGAGCATTAACACAAAGTCCCCCCCCCCAAAAAAAGTACACCATGACTTGACTGTCTGTTTAAATTGGGGCTATTCAACCAAGCATCACTCGCATTGTGAAAACAAATAAGTGGGCTCCTTACAAATTACAAATGCTGCACAACATAAGTGAAAATGTTCCAGACGGACGACTAGAATTTTTGAATGGTCAGTTGGCAAATTAAGTGATGATGAAAACTTTTCTAAAAATATCATGTTTACTGACGAAGCTATCTTTTACGTCAATAGTGAGGTTAATCGCCAAAATGTGCATTATTGGAATAAAGCTAACCATCATTGGATAAGTTCAACAAAAACGCAAGCTGGTGGAACAGTTATGGTTTGAGCTGGAATTTGGTGTGACAAATGATTGGCCCATTTTTCATTGATGTAAATCTTAATGCCAATAAGTATTTGAACATTTCAAACAGACGCATTATCATATATAAAACGGTTGAATTGCTTAAGCGAAACTTTCCGAATATAAATAACTCGTTCATTTATGTGCAGAAATTTGATCACACACAGTTTTTATCATCCTGTGCCTAATTCTATTATACTTTTTTTTAGTGTAATGGGATATTATTTCGCTATGTGAATTAAGAGTAAGATACTACATATAATTTTCGTAAGATGTTGACTTTAAATTCGTATTGATTACCCGGGCTTTATCGGGGAAATAGAATTAAGCTTGAAGGTCGGCGAATGTCTAAAAGTTCGTGGACCTATTCGCGAATAGCGGCCGATTAGTTTTATTGGTTTGATTGATTAAAATGAACTCGATGTCCTTGTATTCGTGTACAGAATTTACAACTCTATGCAGTCACTTAAATAATTTTATGACTAATTAATGTTCGCAATGACAATATAAACCTGGGCGAATGGTTACAAAAAATGTCTATGAAGTGTACAGCAACAACACAAATCTCCTTTAAAGGCAATTCTCGCTATATAACCCCTCTTTATCTTTGACTCTCTCTCTCTCTCTTACACTCTTTTTATCCCTCTTTTTCTCGGTCTTTATATATATATATATATATATACATATACATGTATTTATATACATACACACACACACACATATATATATATATGTGTGTGTGTGTGTGTGTGTGTGTGTGGGGGGGTGCGTAATGTTCGTCGGAGGAAATGTTAGCAAATTATCCGATTATAAAGAAAATATCATAATAAGTTCGTTATATTTATTTATATGTGGTCGGTTTATCCGATGGCTGGTGCTGATATTCTTGCTCCAGAGTGGATATTTTTTAAGTGTCTCATGGGGCACCTATATTTCTCAAGAAAGATGTGTGTTTATTTGTTTTTAGAAATTCCCTTATTATCATTTTTGAAAAATCAATTACCAAAGATCTGTGGTTGTCCGTAAAAGTCAAACTCGTATAGGAATTATGACAAAGGTAATTTAGCAGGTTGTTTTCTTATAGTTACAGATGCGCAAAACAAAGTAAATACTATAATATGAAATATTATGAGTCCGTGACTATTTCTTAAATTAATGCACCTAAATTTTTAAGTCAAAAGATGTTCGAGAACTACGATTAGACGAGCTGACTTTTGTACTCTAGAAATTATTTTTCCACATGGTCATCGTTACTCAATGCTTTTTACCAGCGATGAACTTGTTGGTGTCCCTGATCATGGGGAGTGCTTTTTGTCACGTAATTCTCTGTCAGCCCTCTGAAATTTGGCGAATCTATCTGTAAACTGTACTGGATTCAACTACATCGGCTTTATAAGTGTTTAAGAAGAGCCGTAGATCCTGGGTAATTTTTTCTGCATGAATATATTATATGGAAAAATGCGCGCATGAAAAGTAATATTCTTAAGATTTTATTAAACCTGGAAAAGTAAAGGACAAGAAATTCAACCTGGAAAAGTAAAGAACAAGATATTCTAGTAAAGTAAAAATTAAGAATTTTTTAGACTTAAAATATTGCAGCTAAAAATAAAATTTTAATATTGATAAATATGTTATTTATTTTTTGCATATGTTGTTGTTTATTGTTGAGTTAGAAAGAGTGTCAGTCGCTGGATAGAACTTATTTCCCCCCTATTATTTGCATATATTTATGTAGTGAAAATTGTTTGAATAAAATTAATTCATTAGTTAGTTAGTTAGTAGACGGAATTAATAATTTATAATTTACATAAAAATTAATAATTTTATTATATCATAATTAGGATCATTTAATTCTTTCTAACTCAACAATAAACAACAACATATGCAAATAATAAATAAAATATTTATCAATATTCAAATTTTATTTTTAGCTGCAATATTTTAAGTCAAAAAATTCTTATTTTTTACTTTACTAGAATATCTTGTTCTTTACTTTTCCAGGTTGAATTTCTTGTCCTTTACTTTTCCAGGTTTAATAAAATCTTAAGAATATTACTTTTCATGCGCGCATTTTTCCATATAATCCATGATTTTTCCAGGCATTGCTATTGTATTAATATATAAATTTATAATATTTATTAATGATTGTCAAAATAAAATTAGCGCTCAAACACACATTTATGCAATATTTATCATTCAATCACAGTAGTTCCGAGCCAGGGTCTCTACCGAGACTGCGGTTCATGAATTCGTGATCTGCATAGAGCGTAAACTAACAAAAAAGAAGATGGCACTCGGTGTATTTTTAGATATCGTTGGAGCTTTTGGCAACATACCCTTCAGTAGTATGTTCAAGTCGCTACGAGAACTCGATGTGCCACCAGTACTCATCCGATGGATTGAGTATATGGTGAGGCACAGAACAGTTCAAGCAGAACTACTGAGGGCAACTGTTAAAAGGGAAGTAGTTAAATGAAACCCCCCAAAGTGGGATGTTATCACCTTTACTATGGAACTGTATGCTGAATCCTCTTTTAAAGGAGTTTAAAAATAGGAATATTTATGCCCAGGCTGCTGCAGATAACATCGCAGTGCTGGTCACGGGTTCAAAAGCATCATTGGTCAGACGCATTGCCTAAATGGGACTACATTTTCCATCAAATATGATAACGAAAAATTTGAGTTCATTCAAAGAATATGTATATCATAGAATTCACTAATATTTTTAATCGATAAATTCACCATTTTTTGCTATAAAATCATAAGGAGAGTTAAAAAAAATGAGTTATTAAAAAAAAGTTCGGTTTCTTGATTATAAATAAAAACGATACACGGGATTGAACCTAAAATCTTTCCACCAACCCCCGGTACTCTAACCGTTACGCTAACATGTCATATTGGCAATATCGCAGTAAAAAATATTTATATACAAAAAAAAGTTATGCAAAATAAAAAAAGCGTTAGTCACTTATGTACTTACTCTCCTGTTTGTGAACCCACATATTTTGTTGTAACTTTTTTTCTACTGAACCAATTTTCGAATTTTTTTTTCAAAATGTAGATAATGAGGTGTTCTATCCAACTATATAACCTGTTTGAAATTTGGTTGCGAACGGAATTAGTGGTAGGGGTTTGAATGTGTCTCGATTCATTCAATTTCGGACTTAAGCATATATTCAACCACTACTGTGGTTGAATGATTCAATGTACGTATATCTGATATTACATAAGTGTTGCTTTCTGTGAATCTCAGACAAGCATTATCTCATGAATGTATAACTTCCGTCATCATAAGAATGCGAGTTGCAATACCCTCTTATATATTATGATATAATAAAAATAGAAAGTATTACTTTTGGAATAAACAATGTCTCGTCTAAATAACTTGACCTTCGTGCCGGGATCAAAGTGTAGTATCTGTTCCGGCAGATACTACACTTAAGATAATTTGTACCAGTCAATGGAGGGGAAACCCTCTATACTGGGACAATTATTATTTTTGGTAACCAGAGTGACCCCTTTTAGGGGAGCTGGTTTTTACCTCACATTAAAAACGGTCTTGTGCCTAATTTGCTCAGTGGGGGAGCAAATAAATACCATCTGTTCCGGCAGATACTGCACTTAAGATAATTTGTACCAGTCAATGGAGGGGGAACCCTCTATACTGGGACAATTATTATTTTTGGTAACCAGAGTGCCCCCTTTTTGCCTACTTTTAGGGGAGCTGGTTTTTACCTCACATTAAAAACGGCCTTGTGCCTAATTTGCTCAGTGGGGGAGCAAATAAATACTATCTGTTCCGGCAGATACTGCAAGCAAATACCATATGTGGGAGCAATCCCACATATAAGACCTTGGTCAATGTAGGGGCAACCCTTCATACCAATTGTCACTATCCAGCTCCCCTACGCCCCGGGGAGTTGGCTCCCATTTCCCCTTCACTCCTCACTTTAAAAATCGGCCTTGTGCCCGAATTGCTCAGTGGGGGAGCAAATAAATACCTCAAAGTGTAGTATCTGTTCTTCAGATGCTGCATTTCAGTTTCTTGTTCTCTGTCAGTGGAGGGAAATCCTTCACGACTGATACAATTTTTATTTTTGTTCCTTTTCTCCACATTAAAAAACGGCCCTGGTGGCTAACTCTGTCCCGTGGGGAGGCATTGTAAATCGGAACCATTACAAAAAATAAATTTTAAAGTCACCAAATGAGATGGTATAATTTCAAGTTATGATTGACAACTTGTCAATGAGAGAACTAATTCGTAGTATTATTATTCATCGGACTACTGTTCTCATCTTCAGTGTGATTTTCACAATGTTTTGGGCGATTTAACCTCCGACCTTCTTCAGCTATAATCTCGTCGAACTCGGAAATTTGAACGGAGTTTGGAGCGGAACCCTTTATTAACTTCACGGGGGTAGCATGCGCTTGTTCCGTCCCCCATGACTGGATAGACTTTCTAAGTAATTCGCAAATGTATTTTTTGGTCGCCCACACTGGGGATTGAACCTTCAACTTTCCGGAGAATATCACTTTTACAATTGATTTTCCCCACTAATCTAACACCCGTGGCGCAATGAAAATAATACATTTGCGAATTACTTGGGACCTATATCCAGTTATGGCTGAAGGAAAAAGAACATGCTGCCCCCTTGAAGTAAGTAAAGGGTTCCCCTCGAAATACCGTTCAAATTCACGAGTTCGACAGAAAGATTCTCGAGCCGACAAGACAAGTCCGTAAGAAGGTTGGAGGTTACTTCGACTGAAACGTTGTGGAAATTACACTCAAAATTAGAACAGGAGTCCGATGAATCCAAATAATACGAATAACCAATCCTCATCTCAAAAATTCAGAAACGTCAAGAAAACTAATTATATAATGTAACACAATTAAGATTTCGTTCGTGAAAATATTTATTTCATAATCGGAAATGGATTTTAAAAAAATTGTTTTGAATAATCAAAGACAAAATATAACAACATTAGTGACTTTTTATATACCAATGTCAATTTTTATATACCAATGTCAATTTTTATTACCAATGTCAATTTTTATATACCAATGTATTTTTTATATACCAATGTAATTTTTATATACCAATGTAAATTTTTATATACCAATGTAATTTTATATACCAATGTAAATTCTTATATACCAATGTAATTTTTATATACCAATGTAAATTTTTATAGCCCAATGTAATCTTTTATATACCAATGTACATTTTATATACCAATCTAAATTTTTATATACCAATATAATTTTTTATATGCCAATGTAAGTGTTTACATACCAATGTAAATAACATTTTTATATAATTTATATAGTTTTATATACCAATGTAAATAACATTTTTATATAATTTATATAGTTTTATATACCAATGTAAATAACATTTTTATATAATTTATATAATTTTATATGCATACGAAAATAACATTTTTATATAATTTATATAATTTTTATAGACCAATGTAAATAACATTTTATATAATTTTATATGCCAATGTAAGTAACATTTTTATATAATTTATATAATTTTATATGCCAATGTAAATAACATTTTTATATAATTTATATGATTTAATATGCATACGAAAATAACATTTTTATATAATTTATATAATTTTTATATACCAATGTAAATAACATTTTTAATGATATTTTTTCTACATAGTGTTTGTGTTTTCTATTTCTTTTCGTACCATAGATGTACAGACAGGCAAACACACAGACAGACCAGGCATTGCTCGCATCATTTTTGTGTTTGTAAGTGGAGCAATTATTTGATATGTGCCCCTTAAACGAACATGAGGGGGCAGTAGTGGTACTTTTTATGGACAGAAACGCATGGCCATTACTTAAGTTTCTCCCATATAAGTGATCCCCAAAACATGAGAATACACAGACGTAACGAGCGCACGACGAAACGAACATAATTACATACAATAATTGGTATAAAACATTACAGACGTAACGAAAAATGGTTAGGATTTTAAACTGATTTTTTTTTAATTTCCGTTATTAATATACAAGGCATTACTAAAGTAATGTCTCCTATTCTTATTAAACGTCAACACATCAGCTTGTTTTATAACTGAACATATGAATTCGTAGCCTGAAAAGTTTATCCATCTGCCTCATATATTGGCAGTGTCAGGCTCTATGAAACAAACGCATGTCATGGACCTGCATCTGAAACAGAGATGCTGCATTTCATTCTTTCTGACTTATGTAGAACGTTTACAAGCGAGTACATATGATGCCAACGCCATTTGAAGATAGGTTCGTCGATTTAAGTGTGGCGGAAAACAGATGAATGACAAAACGCCTTCCAGGCCTTTACAATAGACGCATCAAAAGAGTCGGCAAAAGTACATTGCAAATGGTGTATAATATGAAGAAAATTAAAGGTACTTGTGCAGTTTAATGAAGACAATAAAAAATGAAATTACTGAAAAAAGTTATATTGTACGCATCCGTTTTGGACTGAAGTCCCCCCCCCCAAAAAAAAATTCACTTAATTTGATCTATTTTTTTTTTAACAGCGGAAAAACGCGTTTTTATGAAAGCGCGCTGAACGTAGCTATGTTTGGATTTTTAGAACACGCCACGGGGACATAACTTGGTCTAAAGCGCCGAAATCCCGCTCTCCATGTTAAATTATAGCTGTCTTCCGTAAAATCAATCATGGCTACCTTTTGATCGATAATATAACAAATTATTTTTTAGCTGTAAAAAAAAAAAAGAAAAAAACTTGATCAAATTAAGTGAATTTTTTTTTTCGTAGAATTTCATTCCATAACGGATACGTACACAACTGTTTTTTTTTTCGATATTTTCATTTTTTTAATGTCTTGATTAAACTGTACATGCACCGAATTAAATTCTGGAGAGATGGCTCATTTTAATAGTACATATTCGTCCTCAACGTTTTTGTTATTAAGATAAAAAAAATTGAAGACATTACATTTTTAATGCGCTAATATTATAAATATACTGATCAATTAATGTTAAATATATAATATGGTAATTCTTAAAATTGAAACGTTTTTAATATTATCAGGTTTTCTTCAATAAATGAAAAACACTATAGGGATAGACACAATCTCACAACGTCTCTTCTATGGGGAGGGGGGTGCCGAGAGGAGAAAAGGGTCTCACCTACTAGATCACGAAGTTGTTTTCGAACTGTGTGAAGACAGTATACAATGTTCTGATCAGCTCTTGCTCAGTCCAAATATATTTGATTTTTTGTTCCGCTTTCTGTCAGGCGTGAAGGTGATTCCGAGAAACTTATCGCAAATACTCGAAAAAAAGTTTAAGGATTCTTTCGAAATACACCTAACCGAAAATCTGGATATTTCCCTCCCTCCCCCAGTTAAATCACTTGGGTGATAGAAATGTTACTTAATTTAATATACGTTAAACATTGTAGAGGAATCTAGAAAAAAAATGCATAACACGTGGATAAAAGAAAAACAGAAAAATGTTATACGTTCACACACTACGTAAACACAAAAGGGAATGCGTGTCATAGGACGTTGCATCTTCGGCATTTTCGGATCTTAAGCATCGCGGAGGTTGCGACAAGCACTTCCATCACATGAAGCTTATTTTTCGAGACTTTCTTTGCTTTAATAATCAGATTATAATTGTTTGATGTCATGGCAGATTCGGTCGTTCGCCGATGATTTCAATGCGATTATGACATCAGGAAATTATTATCGGAATTAATTCACTTAAAATCGGTATCGATTTTTCTTTCGACGAAGGGAAATACAATTAAACAGAAAGGTCGACTAATGTCAGCGCAAACGGGGAATGATAAAAACGCCGAGGAGATTAAAATCGCATAAAACACAATGAGTTACGCATTTGACAAATCAGACCAAACTGTAGCTGAATATTAAACTGAACACACGCATGTATATCAATATAATTATAAAAAAAAAATCCGTGGATCGCCAGCCCTTGCTTGAATCTTGTCTTCGAAGCTCAGACGATTCCATCTTTTAAAAAAGAAATAGCAGAACAATATATATGTGCGTTTATATATATACGATGATTGCAACGTCTTGTCAGAGGAGTGCCACTCCCTCAGACATTAAAAATCCATGAGCCCAAATGCCTGAGGAAGTATCTATACAAATATGATGTTACAGAGTCTTAGCTTTGTACGACAGCTAAGTCTCTCTCTCGGTTCAAAATGTTGAGATCCAGCAACAAGCAAGAGCAAGATAGCCAGCAACAAATTAAACTGCAGACCAGCTTAATGCAGGTAATGGTCTTCCGCTTTATGTTTTTTTTTTAAATCAGAGATTTGCTTTTCCTAGAAAGGTTGCCATCGCCACGGCTTACGGGAGCCCTCTCCACCCCAATACACATATACACACACAAAAATATACAGGGTGCTAGTTGGCCGTTGACACAGAAAAAGACTTCATTCGCCCTTTGGAGGAATGGCAGAACAATATATATGTGTGTATTTATATATATATATATATATATATATATATATATATATATATAGAGAGAGAGAGAGAGAGAGAGAGAGAGAGAGATATGTGTGTGTGTTTATATATATATATATATATATATATATATATATCAAAATGGCGTAATGGAAACATAACTTACTTATGGCTTTTCTTCCAATTTTCGGATTTTAGTCAGGTGAAAACGCACTTTATTTCCTTTTTATGGATTGTTAGTTGTTATTGCTTCCGTTGGGTTAAGGGTAAAATAGGTTCACTAATTTATATAACAATTAAATGATTGATTTTCTGATACGAAACAGAAACTGTAAAGACTTGTAAATGTCAACTGAATTAAGAAAATAATTATAAGATGTTCAACATCATGAACTTTAGAATATAGCCTTTTGTAATATTCATTATATATATATATATGTATGTATATGTATATATATATATTTATATATATATATATATATTAAGGGGATTAGAACAACAGTCTTAAGAGCAGAGTTTATATTAATGTATTAGTAAATGCATCAGTATAATTAACAGAAAACAGTGCTCGTTGTAATGTAGATTAATAACTATTTTAATATTGAAAAAGATGATTGATAATTTATAATTATAATAAAAAAATAAAAATCGGTTTCTTAAGGAAGAACAAACAAAATCAATAATTTTAATTAGAAATCATCAATCATCTTACTCAGTGTATATATATATATATACATATATATATACATATATATTGTATATTTATATATTTATATATATATATATATATATATATATATATATATATATATATATATATATATATATATATATATATATATATATATGAGTATGGCCGGGGCTCAGAGACTAAACATCGAGGGTGAAGAGTTGTGTGTTTTGGTTTCGGTTCTAGCTGACCACACACACACACACACACACACACACACACACACACACACACACACACATACACACACATGTATGTGTTTCATACATACATAATGAGGCAGAGTTTCCTAGACAACTTCGTACCATTTTATAGGGTCGCTTTCGCAACATGCGCTCGGGGATTGTCGTAGATGATAATTGGGGCTTTTCTGTTGACTACTGCTGGGTATTGTTGTCTAAGTTTCTGCTTCCCGAAAGTAATGTTTTCGATTGTCTTAAAAAATAACTGTAATGGATAAGAGCCACTAAACATTCAGTATCACCTTCTTTTGATGCAACTCATTCTTAAGGAAGTGTAGTGGATCTTCGTCTGCGTCTAATCCCCGCGTGTAGCGTTGTCATAAAGAACCCACTTTTCATCGCAGGTCACAACGGGTCGTTCTTGTAAAAAAGGGAAGATAACACTTCATAACGACATTTATTTGACTGCTATTCACTTCGTAACGCATTCAAATATCAAGTTAGATTTTGTCTTTTAAATTTTTCTCAAGGAGTCGGAAATTGTCGTATATGTTACATAATTCAGAAGCAAGTCAGGTTTACGTGGTTCGGTTTCGACATGCCCTTAATTGATCGTTGTCAGCATCCGATGGCCAACCACAACGCTTATCAACTTCATGACTACTCGCCGACACGAAATTTCTTAAACAACCATTGTGCTGTGCGTCCAGTTGTGGTTGCTGCACCAAACGATTCGTTGATATCGCGAGCTGCTTCAGCAGCTTTTCGGCCTAGCTTTAATTGAAATAAGAAAATTGTGCGAATTTGCCTTTTCCATCTTGTATTCAATGTTATGAAGGGGAGGGCTAAATATTTTAAAACGATTGTAAAGTTGGTTAGATAGAGCGTAGATCGCTCTTTAACATGATATGTAAAACAAAGGTATTATAACGCACATTTATTTGAAAATACATTATTTGAAATCCAAATGATAAAATTCGCAAGAAATTTCTCAGTAACTTTGATAAAATAACCAAGTATATTTTAGAATAGCAATTACAAGCTTATGAGGCGGATACAGAGCATAAAGATGGGGTTATGTGAAGGGATCCGTTCCCAAGAGGCTCTTTTTACGTAAGAATCAATCCTTAGTCACGGAACCGAAGTTTGACATCTTCAATGCAGTAATTGTTGTTTACATATTTAATATCTAATATGTAATATAAATCTAACCTATCTGTTTAAATGTACGTATGTGTGTATTTATATATGTCTGGCTTAAACTTTAGACACATGCGACGGATTCTCTCGAGATCCGTATCGTTTAGAAGCATGTTCTTTCGGACGACAAATATCGAAAATTTGTCTAAAGACATTAATTCCTTTACTATCATCTGGGCACTTTTCTACAGTGAGCGGCCTTTTTTTCACCGATATTTCTGAATTGATTGACCTTAATTTAAACCAATGACACTTCCGGGTTGACAATGGGCGCAACAGCAAAGACGTAAGATTTTTTTACGTACTTTTCCTCCTTCGCAGTACGGGTTTGAACCTACCTACCTACTACCATTTTTTATAGCTCAACACACACCTCCAAACACCGGGACAACGCCGGGTACATTGCTTTTATACTTCATAAACTCATCAAAATCGTAAAATTGCTAAATTTTATTAAATGCATTGTTGTGTTCTGTGGACTGGACCACCTAGAGATCAGAAAGAAGCGAATGTTTTTTTTATATGGAAGTCACTATTTATCAAGACCCAGAAGCCACTCGGGCATAAGGGTTATTGCGTGTACAGTAATCAATTGGATAGTATCGTAGTAATAGTTAGTATTTGAGATTTGATAAAGTGGCTTACTTAAGGGGGCGGTTCATCGTTGGACTTGAAGACAACCAAGTTGTAGTCAGATAGGAAACAGCCAGACGGAAGAGAGTTCCACTGGAATGTACTTCTAAGGAAGAAACTTTGTTCATGGGATCTACGTGTTGGTTTTGGCACTGTTAAAGAGTGGGGACATTTTTGACAGTGGTTTCAGCTAGATGAATGTTTATCATGAAAGATTGGCGAAGGAGGGAGCAGGAATTGGAGCTCAGACGATCACTGACTATGGAAGTAACGATAAAACAAAGACAGACTCGCAACGTCTCCGCTGTGGGAGAGAGGTTGCAGGGAAGAGAAAAGGGCATCCACCACTAGGCTACGAAGCCTATTTTGTACTTTGCCAAGACAGGAGAATGCTCGGTAAATTTTCACTAAACACTGAATCCGTACATTTGAAACTGAGTAGGTTAGGTAGCGGAGCAAATACGTTACGTTCCCTTATAACTTACTGCGAGATTATTACAATACGCTTGAAATGTCCAGTAGAGTGTTAATATGTTTACAAGTAATAGTATTCGGAGACATCCTTTTCGCGACTTATGGAGGTTCATGAGATATCTCATCTTAAGGCAGCTTGTTTGTTATGATGAGTCGAGGGAGATAACATATTAGCACAAACGCGTGATGAGATTACTTCAATAAAACAGCAATTGTTGTTTCACAGAAAAATAATCTCAGTTTCGGTCCATACTGACACACTCGCCCTTTAAAAATATAAGAACGTTAATCTGGGAATGACCTCGTTATACATAAAGGGTCTAATTGTGTGTTATCCTGTAAGAATGTCATGTTTTCCTTTTTCCTATGGTTAAACTAGGATTGGTGTTGTCGGGGATCGTCATCTGACCATATCTATACATGAATACTATAGCCAGTGGGTTTCTTCTGTGTGACGCTTACATCCGGGTCGTTTAATTGTTATGTACTTCAATTTCTTGTCATAAATAATTTTAACGAGAACACTTCATAAGTTTTGGTTTCGGTTTCAATTATAGCTAGTGGAACATTAGTCATCTATTTTTTTATAATTTTTCTCACAGATTTTTCATAAGATTTGGTTTCAGCTTCAATTATAACTGATAGAACTCCGGTACTCTACCTTTTTATAAATAATTTTTTCAACGATTCTACAAAAGTTTTGGTTTCGGTTTTGATTATGGCGGAATTTTCAAGTAATATATATATATATATATATATTTATATTTATTTAAAAGTAAACGTGTCTGTGTACATTTCCCTACGCAATAACTCGGTCAATTTTAAGTCTACAGACTCAAAATTTGATAAAGAGGGTACTGAGATTTGGGAAATTTATGTGATCGGTTTCGGGCCAGATATTTGTCGATTACGGGGTCAAAGTTCAACGATTTGACCGTTAAGAATTCTACCAAACTCCTCAGACAATTTTGGGACTACGCACTTGAAATTTTAGATATAGGTTCCTTGGACATGGATCTAACTTAATAACTCGATTTGAGCCCAAAACAATAAATTTTAAGGGGTCATAATAGGGGCAAAGTTTTAAAAAATTGACATCTGCAGTCCTTCAAAATTACTCAGACAATTTCTGGTCGAAATAGTTGAAATTTTACATAAAGGGTATTCGGAGATAGGGCAAGCTTATTCATCAGTTCGGGTCGAAAATTTTTAGTTGCCAGTATATAAATGTATGTATGTATGCCTGTTTGCATGTCTGCTTTAAAGTTTCAATTCAGATTTTACCAAGATCAGTATCGCTTTAAAGTTCGACTTTTAATACGACAAATATCGAAAAATTGGCTAAAAACATTAATATCTTCCCCTTCAATTAGGCACTTTTCTACAGGGTGGGGGGTCACTTTTTTCGCCGATATTTTTGAAAGTTATCCACTCCTTTAGATAGTCTAGCCTTAATTTTTAAAAATGTCGCTTCCAGTTTGGCGGTGGTCGTAACAGCATAAACGTTAGGTTTTACCGCGTTCTTTTCCTCTTTTGCGGTACGGGTTTGAGCCTGCATTCCTACTACCAATTTTTTTTTCTCAACATACACATCCAAACACCCGCGCAACGCCAGGCTGAAATCCTAGTATATATATATATATATATATATATATATATATATATATATATATATATATATCATAAGTTTTTATTTCGGTTTCCATTCAAGCTAATGCACCCAAGTCATCTTTTTAATTTTTGAAATCGAAATTTTATAATATATAAAAATCGATATAAAATGAACCATGTATACGAAATCTGGAAGAATTAGAACATCATTGTTTGTTTGTTTTTACACAGTGATCACCACTTATCAAGGCCCGGAAGCCACTCAGGGATAAGGGTTATTGCAAGTACATTGCGTTAGTGTGGAGATTTGATGAAGTGTTTACTTAAGGGGGCGGTTCATTAGGAATTTGTTTACGTTGGACTTGAACACATCCAAGTTGTAGTCCGGTGGGAAGCAGGCAGACGGAACAGAGTTCCGCAGGCGTCAGTTCTAAGAAAGAAGCTTTGTTCATGGAATCCGCGTTTTGATTTAGGCACAGATATAGAGTGGGGGAAATTTTTCACAGTGGATTCAGCTAGACGGGTGTTTTTCGTGAAAGATTGGCGAGGGGCCCACAGATTGGAGTTCAGACGAGCACCTGCCATGGAAATAACGATAAAACAAGGATAGGCTCGCAACGTCTCTTCTGTGGGAGAGAGGTTGCAGGGTAGAGAAAAAGGCATCCCCCACTAAGCCACGAAGTCTATTTTCTACTCTGTCAAGGCAGGATAGGCTGTTTTTAGCAGCTCCTGCCCAGATATGGCAACAGTATTCCATCCTTGGACGTACTTGGCGTTTATATAGATAGAGAATTTCATCAGTAGTGAGATATCTTCTGGAGCGGTAGAAGGATCCCACCATCTTTCCAGCGACCTTGGCAACAGACTTGGTGTACGTGTTCCATTTCAGATCAGGTGTAAAGAGAGGGGAAGCTCTCTATACGGACACATTTGGGGGGCTACTGCAAGAGTGTCCCATTTTTGCCGTTCGGTTGGTGAGGGGGGCTGATTCTCGCCCACATTTTGCTTTTTAATATGAATACCAATACACAATAAAACCCAAATTTATAAGTGTTTAAAGTTAGGTTAAAGAAAAAAGTTATATCTAATAAAAAGAAACTCAGGGGCTTGTAGTGACTGACAGAGAAAGACGTGTACAAATGTGGCCTTATATGACAGAAACGTGTGTTACACACGCTATCCGAGATGAAATAAACAGGTGCGTTACACTCGTTGCCCGAGATTACAGAAACACGTGTGTTGCACACGTCGCCTAGAGATGGCAGAAACATGTTTTTACACACGTTGCCCAGAGATAACAGAGAAAGTGTTACGCAAGTAACCCGAGATAACAGAAACAGATGTGCTACACACGTTGCCAGAAATGATAGAAACACGCGTGTTACACACGTTGTCCAAGATGATAGACACACGTGATCAGAGATAAAAGAAACAGGTGTGTTACACTGATGAACCGAGGATAACAGAAACAGCTGTGTTACACACGTTGCCAGAGATGACAGAAAAAAATGCGTGTTACACACGTGGCCATAAATAACAGGAACGGGTGTTTTACAAACGTTGCCCCAAAATGACAGAAACAGATATGCTATAAAGGTTGCCAGAGATGTCAGAAACAAGTGTGTTACACAAGTTGTTAGAGATAACAGAGACAGGTATGTTTCACACGTGACCCGAGATGACAGAAACAGCTGTGTTACACACGTGATCCGAGATGAAAGAAACATATCTGTTACACACGTGACACGAGATTATAGAAACATTCATGTTACCCACGTGGCCCGTGAGCTGCAAGAAAATACATGCCATAGACGTATTCGGATGAAGACAGTAACACCCGATCGACACGCAGAATCTTGTTAAAGGTATTGCAATGCGATAAAACTTTTGAACAATAGACAAGGGGTTATCCTCCAAAGTACCTACAAATAAATGGATGTTGATTTAACTTAAAATAGAGTGGGTTGAATTTTATCTTTTTTTTTTTTGTTTCTTTGCAACTATCTGAATACAACGTGTGGGTCCCGAACACGCGTGTTGACATGAAACGACTATTTTATTATATTTTAGTGCTGTATTTCTAATACAGAGCATTTATTCTGGATAGAGAAGGACTTACACACATTAATATTTTTCTCATTACATTTTTTTTTTAATTACAATTTAAAATGTCATTTCTTTGCATACACATTTCTCTTCGTATATATATATATATATATATATATATATATATATATATATATATTTGTGTGTGTGTGTGAGTGCGTGTTTGCGTCCACGTGTGTGTGTGTGTGTGTGCTTGTGCGTTTTTTTTGTTGTTTTTTTTTTTGTAAGTATGTGTTTAGACTAGGGTTTGGTATTCTGCGTTTATACTTTTAATTTCCCTGAAGAAATCATAGATCGTGTGTAGAATGTGTGTCTTGCTATAATCTCGGATGTGATCGAAACGAAACATTACGAATTCAGAAGAGAGACGGTTCCGATGAAAAAAAAAAAAAGAAATACGTGACATTGAGTCAAAAAATATTCGCAAGGAAACATGTACAAAAAAGCAGGAAAACGGATTTTTTCCTCTCAATAGAAAAAGACAAACTCTAAAGCTGAATAACAGACAGATGTTCTTATTACGCCCGATTAGCTGCTAGAATATATGTTCTGTTTAAAAAAACATACGACAAATTAAAACACAACACAATGCGCAAGACAGGAAAACTGCTCTTGCTTATTGTTATACTTTCAACATAATTCCTGATAATTATTTTCACAAACGTTATCCCGATATCTTTCTAGAAATAATTCTTTCTAAAAAAGAAACCTGGTGCTTACCATAGAGACCACGTCCCTAATTGAATATGTTTTTGTTGAAGGAACTGGATTCGAACTAGCTAGCTCGAGGTTGTCAACATTAACCGCCACCATAGCGCAGCCTCCCGTCTCCGTTTGATTATCTATTCGTGCGATTTAGAAATGGCATACGGGCAACCTGTTACGAAGAAAAACCAGATCCCACCACTGGCTTACGTTGAATGTACCTTTTTTTTTAATTCAGTGTTCACCCCAAACAAGGACAAAGTTCCATTTTGAAATAGGGGGTACTATCGGGTTCATAACTTTCAGGGGCATTATGAAGGGAGGTAAGTGGTAAGATGTCTGTTACTATTACACTTTAAATTCTGCATGCCAGTACAGTTGGGAAAGCACAATTCCGGAAGCGAGTTCCAAACTTTAGCAGTTCAGGGGCAGAAACTATTGGAGTAGGAGGCTTTCTTACACGTAGGGATCTCTACTGTGAAGGGGTGGGATTTAGCTGCTTGTCAGGTTTGTCGGAGATGATCACGTCGAGGGGTACAAGTCCTTGTAGTCCGTCAGAGCATTCACCATTAAATTACTTGTAGAACAGGCAGAGGTATGCAACATTTCGTCGAGGGGACAGAGGCAGAATCCTAGATGACAGTTCAGGACCTATCAGGTTGGCAAATCTCTTTTGAACTCTGTCAAGAAGTGGAAAACAAGCAGCAGATGCATCAGCCCACATGTGACAACAGTACTCCATACATGGGCGAATGGTGGCCTTATAGAGGTGCAGGATACTTTCACGCGTAAGTAATTTTCTAGCACGGTAGAGAGAGAGCTTAATTTCTTCACAGCAGCCTTGGCAATGGTCTCAATGTATCTATTCCATGTTCCCTGTAAATGTATGGCCGAGGAGTTTAAAGGAAGTACTTTCGGTTTATGTGTTCTTGGCTATTGCCTTTAGTAGTAGAGAAGGTTTCTTGTAATTACTGAACGAAACAATCTTGGTGCGTAAGCAACAAAAATAATGTTATCACAATATTCAGCCAATATGCGATTTTTTTTTGTTTGTCTGTTTCGATGCAAATACAGACGCTTTCTTGTTTAAGACCAATGGTTCGCAAATATGCATCTTACTAATTTAGTAGTTTACGACGCAAGTATTCGACTTCGAATACCACTTTAGTGCAAATATGTTTTAACTTGATATGTGCTTTATCAATTTAAAAAAATACGCCTTTGCATTGCATTGTAAAAATACATGGATATACGAAGATGTTTATTTTTTTACTAAAGAGTCCCCAGTTATAAAAGCCCGGAGGCTACGCGATGATAAGGATTAATGAGTGCACAGTGGTTATGAGGAACATGTCCTAGTAATCTTTAGAAGTGGAATTTTTTTAAATTGGAGTACTTAAGGAGATAGTTCATTAAGAATTTGTTTATGTTGGATTTGAAGACTACCATATTGTAGTAAGTCGAAAAGCAGGAAAGGGAAACAGAGTTCAACAGGCGTGCAGTTCTAAGAAAGACGCCTTGTTCATGGAATCTACGTTTAGGTTCAGACATAGAAAAAGAGTGGGGGATATTATTGACAGTGGTTTCGGTTAGACGAGTGTTTTTGTGATAAAGTAAGGACAGGGAGGAAATTAGACTGGAACTCAGGCGAGTACGTGCCATGAAAATAACGATAAATAAAAAAAAAACAGGCTCGCAACGTCTCGTCTGTGAGAGAAAGAGATTGCAGGGAAGAGAAAATGGCATCGCTTACTAGGCTATGAAGTCTATTATGAACTATTTCAAGGCAGGATAAGATCTTCCTAGCAGATCCTGCCCAGATGGCACAGCAATAGTCCATCCTTGGACGTACCTGGCTCTTATATAGGTAAAGCATTGCTTGGCCTCAGAATCATTATACATCAACCGTAGTCGGAATAATGAGGTTCACACACTCAGGGCAGATGTCGCTATCCCATATGACTGCTTTCAGCTCCCCCTCGCATGATTATCATTACTTGCAATGGTATTTGGCTATGTGAGAATTTTAATTCCGTGGTTCATAGTAGGGTCCGCCAGAAGGAGGGGAGGATCAACTACATTTACTGTTCTAGAACAATTGTCTCCAAACTGAGCATGCCAAGCTTTGGCAGTAGATGATGCAAAAGAAAGAGAAGGGAAAAGGACATCCCTTTCTAAGATACGATTGTATTTTGAAATCTGTCAAGGCAGGATCAGCTGCTTATAGCAGCTCCTGCCCAGATATGACAACAGTACTCAATCATCGGACGTACTTGTCTCCTATACAGGTAGAGAATTGTATCAGCTGTGACATATCTACTGTATTGGTAGAACGATCCCACCATTTTCCCAGAAACACTGACAACGGATGTGATATATGTGTAACATTTCAGATCGGAAGTAAACGTCAGACCTACAAGTTTGTCAAAACATGGAGCATGCCCCCGGGCGAGGTCCATTCATTTCGATTGATGCTAGACGGGGGATCGAAGCGTTGATAATGGAAAGATTTACGCTTGGGCTTTGTTGCATTAAAATTTACCAGCCACCTCTCTTGCCACTGAATCACGTGGTCACGATCAGAGGTGAGAGAATCAAAGAGGAATTTGTCGTTTACTGTGTTCGAAGTGTTCCCGTTGATAGTAGTGTCATCAGCATTAATGTCTACGAATGATCTTAGCATATGATTTGGGTGAAGACAAATAAGATTATTGGTTTACTTAATTTTGTTCATTTCATGCATACAATAGCCGATCTCCTGCATTGCCATATCTTTCTCAGACTCCTTCATCCATATATATATATATATATATATATATATATATATATATATATATATATATATATAGTTATATATATATATATACATATATATATATATCCATATATATATATGCATGTATATATATCCGTATATATATATATATATCCATACATATATATCCATATATATATATATACATATATACACATATATATATATATATATATATATATATATATATATATATATATATAAGAACAAGTAGTTAATAAAACATGTTAAAACACTTTGAAAAATAATTAAAAACATTTAATTTTACAAAGGAAGCACGGAATAAGTGGATAGTCCTTAATCCGCGGAGTTTCGAAGACATGCTTTCCTTCTCATCAGAGGGTACGATTTAGCAAAATGCGGGATCGGATTTTGATTGCAGAAGTATTTGATGAAACTAAAAATAAGACATAGATCTTATCTTACTTGGTAACAAATAGTGAAGCAGAAGATATAGGGTGATGAAAAAGGTGACTTCACGGAATGGATTGTCTGGTGAAGGGTAAACTATCCAATATATATATATATATATATATATATATATATATATATATATATATAGATATATATATGTATGTATGCATATATATGTATGTGTATATATATATGTATATATAAATATATATATATATATATATTTATGGCTCAGAATCTTTGTTTTAGTATGCTTACCTTTATGAGGTGATTTGGATCTTTTATATAGTTTCGTCGAGCTTTCCTCTTTTCCATCGATAAGAGCCCTTATTATATCATCGTTTTCGTGGAACCAATTCTGATGTTCTCTGCTTTAATAGCCAAATACTGTCTTTGCAGCCTTGTTGGTGGCATTTCGTCGGATGTTTGTCGATTCCGCGCCGAGTGATTGGTTTGAGGCTGGCAGGTTCTGTTGGATTGCTGTTCAGAAATGCACGAAAACAGGAAATAGAAGAGCCAAGCTAATAACCAAAGGCCAACGAAGGGCCATAATGGCCAACCACCCGTTTCCCCCTTCCATCAATACAATGTGAGTACTGTCTCTGGTTCCGTCTGTGTTAAACTCGTTGATTAGGATTGTTTTAGATACACATATATAGCTCTCTTCAGCCAATACTCATCTATTTCGTAACCGGAAATGAAAATATATATTTACATCACGAGTTCATGTTTAAATGGCTTGCCCCATCTAAAAACTTTCTGTAAACAAAATATAAATACGTTGTTATGTTAGGAATTTCCTTAACATCGAGCACTCTGCTGCATTTCTTTTTTCCCACAAAAAAAACGAATTACACACACACACATATACATTATGATTGCAACGTCTTGTCAGACGAGTGCCACTCCCTCAGACATTTAAAATCCATGAGCCCAAATGTCACTGAAGACTGTCATTGAGATCAATTATTACATGCTTTCAGCATTTCAAACCTCCACACGTCACAACTTTTCCATTGCCACAGGACCATTTTAATAGACAAATGCCTAAGGGAGTATCTATACACAGATGATGTTACAGAGTCTTAGCTTTGTACGACAGCTAAGTCTCTCTCTCGGTTCAAAATGTTGAGATCCAGCAACAAGCAAGAGCAAGATAGCCAGCAACAAATTAAACAGCTGACCAGCTTAATGCGGGTAGTGGTCTTCCGCTTTATGGTTTTTTAAATCAGAGATTTGCTTCTCCTAGAAAGGTTGCCTTCACCACGGCTTACGAGAGCCCTCTCTACCCCAAAATATATATATACGATACAATCACGTTGACACCCACTTCTCACAAGACCACCAAGTTAAGCAAGAATGAGCCTTTCCAGTACCGAATTATAGATTATTTGGGAAAGTTAAGCACTGTATGTATCGCGCCGAGTAGCTAAACCACATACGTCTATATCGATAAGAGAGTTAATATATATATATATATATATATATATATATATATATATATATATATATATATATATATATATACTAGCAAAAATACCCGGCGTTGACTGGGTTAAAAAAACAGCCTACAGAAAATGGACTCTGATTTATGAAAGTATGATAGGTTATGAAAAGGAAGGGTTGTAAAGAGATAGCTACGAATTTGGGCGTATCAAAACCAAAGCAAAATATGATGAAAGTAAAAATAAAATAGATACACCACATGATTTATTATACCATACCTTTTCAAACTGAAACACTTATCATGATCTTGTGTGGATCTATATTAAAAAAACCTTGTTAAACTTTGTGACATATTTCCATACTATGAAGGTAAGGCGCGAACGAACACCCAATAATTTTATTATAACATATTTCTTCACACTGAAACATAATTATCAAAGTATACTTAGGCAGATAGATATAAAAAGTCTTTATTAAAGTGGGTGCCTATTTCCATTCTATGCGAGCCAGGGGCGAACGCAGACCACACATTTTTTATACCATCCCTATTTAAGTTAAAACATACTTATCAAATTATTATTATGTACATCTATATCAAAAGCACTTGTAAACTTTTTTTTTCAATTTTTCAATTTTTTATTTACATACTTTGTGGACCAGGCGCGTACACATACCCCACAATTTTAATGAATCATCATTATGCCAGATCAAACATACCCATTCCAGTGTCTCTATATATTATAAATGATCAGTTTTTTTAAATAGTCAACCATATAGATGCCTATTGGTGACCAGACACACACACACGTTCAGCTGTATTATATATATATATATATATATATATATATATATATATATATATATATATATATATATATATATATATAAGAGAGAGAGAGAAAGAGAAAGAGAGGGAGATTTTTTTTTATTATACAAAATTATATGTTACATCGGTGCATACATGTTTCAGTGGAGGTCCTAATTCAGGGACAACTCTTAACCCAAATATAAATCATATTAAACAAATAACAAAACAACATTGGTTTTAAATGCGATAAGATTGTGGTGTATGTTTTGTGAATATCTCATAAAGAACAATGTGGT
Source organism: Euprymna scolopes (assembly GCF_053919585.1). Classification (NCBI taxonomy): domain Eukaryota; kingdom Metazoa; phylum Mollusca; class Cephalopoda; order Sepiida; family Sepiolidae; genus Euprymna; species Euprymna scolopes. Next base: position 57,394,179 of record NC_136522.1, on the reverse strand, counting down.
TTTGAAACCCGTTTCAATTTTCTTTTGGTCGCTAAGTTTTGCCCCTGAATTGGGACTCCACTTCAACATGTATGCACAGATAAAAAAACAACAACATTGTTTGTATAATGAACATACTATATACCAGCTCTGTTCTGCATTGAGCAGTCTTAAATAATGACGCGAGTTTAATGGTATTAACATCAAGAAAACTAATCGATACAACCGGCATATATATATATATATATATATATATATATATATATATATATATATATATATATTGTGTATATTTAGGCAGCATTTTCTCATTTAGACAAATATTATTGAATAGCACAGAGTTATTCTGTTTTACAATTTTCCTTTTTATCTTCACCAATGTCCGAATAGTCCCATTAGGACTATCTGGACATTGGTGAAGATAAAAAGGAAAATTTAATTCCATGCTATTCAATAATATTTGTCTATATATATATATATATATATATATATATATATATATATATATATATATATATATATATATATATATTTGCATAATTATTTGCTATAATAATTATTAAATACCTACCCATAATAGTGTTTCATCCTTTCGGGAATCTTCAGTGAAGGGTGTCACGATTAACACCGCTCGATAGATTCGAATCCGGCAACAGAATCCATGTCTCCCATATATATGTATATGTGTATGTGATGTATATGTATATATGTGTGTTTATGTATATATATATATATATATATATATATATATATATATATATGTATATGCATATGTATATATATGTATATATGCATGTATATGCATATATATATGGACACACACACGCACATATATATATATATAACTACTTCATTTACTCACATAAATTTAATATACGACAGTATAGATTTATGCGTAAACTTTGAGTATTTACTTCAAAAGTGCTCAATACGTAGGTAGAGCTAGTTAGTAATTTATAAAATATATATGGCGACTAAGCTACACTGAATATTCTTCGTTTCATCCACTGTAGGATTCGTCAGGCTTATGCATAAGCCTGACGAATCATAGAGTGGATGAAACGCAGAATATTCAGTGTAGCTTAGTCGCCATATATATTTTATAAATTACTATATATATATATATATATATATATATATATATATATATATATATATACAGAAACAGACCTATAACTATTGCAATCTCTATGACCATATCGCTTGTGTTGTTAATCTTATAGAGTGCAATATGGATATAGTGATCAAGATCAGCTTTAGGATATGATGTTATTATATTTCTAAGAATATAGGTCAGTTTTACACCCAAGTAAAAAAAAAAAAAACAAGGCAAAATTGCATATACTCTAGAACTGTCTACAAATAAATACACACTGCTTCATACATTGCTCGGGGTATATACAGCACTCTAGATAGTATAGAGGCATATTAAATTTACATACTTAGTTAATCACACTGTATTTTCCATGGCGCAATTCTGGTATAAAAATAACAGTATTGAACAATAGCCAGATTTTTATTTTGACTTTGGAAAAACGCCGCACTTTTAAACGCCAAACACATTTGTTATAGCCAGGCGTCTCAAAACGTCATTAAGAAAAAAACGACGGGACGATCGTTCGTAGATAGAAAATTATAATATGAAAGAATATATGATTTAACAGATGTAGTATGCTAGCTTACCCGTGGCCAGTTTAGTCCGTACATGTTATAAATACCTATGGAATAGTGAGTATACAGAATTAATGCATACAGACGCAAATTTTAATGCACGCGCGCACAAAAAACGAACATGGCAACCAGTGAAACAATACGCAATGTTTGCGCGCGCAATAATTGAATGCACAGAATATATTGGATAATAAAGGTCTTAACATCATTGCCATTAGATTAAATGAAAAATCCTTTATTATAACGCGGTGTAATCCGTTGAAAATTTTCCAAAAGAAACGAAAAGAAATAATACAAGTAGCAAGTGGTCATTTTTTTTTTAACTTTGGCCCCTATTATGACTCTTTCAGATTAATCGGTTTAGGCTCAAATCAAGATATAAAATTAGATCATTGTTAAAGGAACCTATATCTAAAATTCCAAATTGGCGGAGGAGTTTGGTATAGTTCTCAAAGGTCAAATCGTTGAATTTTGACCCTTTAAAAGCCCAATTTCTTGCCGAAAACGGATTGCAAAGATTTTCCCAAATCTCAGCCCCCTCTATATCAAATTTCGAGTCTGTAGACTGAAAATTGACAGAGCTATAACGTAAAGAAATGTACACAGGCACACAGACACGCGCGCACACACACGCACACGTGCACTTTTATAGATGTATTGATAGATAGAGTTTACGGCCACCATAACGTATTAGCAAAATAAAAAAAATAGATTTTTATTTCTCTTTAATGGTGAACTTAAACTAAAACGAAATATGTGCCTTTTTTAATATCTCAATTGCTCAGGTACGTCTTGTTTTTTATTTAACCATTCTTTTTTCGTTGTATTTTATTGTTTGTTTTTTGTTTAAAAATAATTACAACTTTCAATGAAAAATACAAATAAATCGTAAAAAAATAATTTTCGACGCGAAAAACGTATATTCTTAAAAATTACATTTCAAATGTTAATTAAACACCATTTGGTGAAGAAATTATTTTTAAACAATATGTAGGTGCACCTAAACAATCGGCACTCGCGTACACATTTTTCTTCTTTTTTAAACTATTCTGCGGATGATTAGACACTAAGCAACCGATTATGAAAAGATTGAAAATGTCAATATAAAAATATTTGGAAGGGACGTAAGTTTCTCACTCAGCGTTCTAGTAAATCGATTCCCTATTTTCAGAATCGATCTTCAGCTCAGCTCATTCAGCAACACGTTTGTATTATTATTTTTATTTATTTATTTTTTTCATTTTGAGACAAGTTCGGTCTGATCCCCTGCCCTCGTCATTATTATTTATTTATTATTTTTTTTATATATTGACGCTCCCTGGGGGTTTTGGGACTAAATAGGTGGGGGCGAAAGCTGAACTTATTCATTTTTTATGCCTCGTTCACTGTGCAACTACGGGGGAACCATATATGCTTCACTTGTTAAAATTAAAATGCATATGATATATCGGGAGACGAACACAGTACCTTATTGGATTGCAATTATGTAACTCTTACGCTGCATATGTGATATTGCATATGTGAAAATCATATATTGTTCGATATTATGATTTTCTGATGGCAGACGATCTTAACGCGACTTTTCCGAAGCCGGGATTAAATATGAAGACGCCCGCTTGTAGAAAATTGATTGGCTGTTTAGAGGTCCGTCGCTCTTGAGACGTCACTTAAAAAGGTCGCCATTGTAATAAAGTTCAAAATCGGGGGTGATCGCGAAAGTCAGAGAAATGTGTGCGTTGTGCTTCGGATGAACGGAACCATGTTCGAGAATGTAGGATTATTGCGAAAGACTGTCAAATACACGTGGTTTAAGGTCACAGAGATTGACAATGAAGCAATATAAACGTATTCGCAAACTTTCTAACAAATCTTTCAAACTCTCTCTCTCTCTCTCTCTCTCTCTCTCTCTCTATATATATATATATATATATATATATATATATATATTAAGTAATGTGATTTATAATTTAAAAGTTTTAAAATTTTTAAAATTTAAAAATCAAAATTTAATTAAATTAAAAATCAGTTTCATAAGAAGGAACAACAACAAAGTCAATTATCTGTACGATCGTTTCGGAAATCCGTGCTTTTTATTTGTGGTATACATGAAGTCACGTAGAATAATTATACATAGTTTTTTTGGTAAGCACGGTCTCCTCATCAGCAAATTTAGGAGGATTTCTATTGAATTGACACCAAAAATAAACCTAGCTAGGTTTATTTTTGGTGTCTTTTCAATTCAATAGAAATCCTCCTAAATTTGCTGATGAGGAGACCGTGCTTACCAAAAAAACTATGTATAATTATTCTACGTGACTTCATGTATACCACAAATAAAAAGCACGGATTTCCGAAACGATCGTACAGATAATTGACTTTGTTGTTGTTCCTTCTTATGAAACTGATTTTTAATTTAATTAAATTTTGATTTTTAAATTTTAAAAATTTTAAAACTTTTAAATTATAAATCACATTACTTAATATTGAATTAGCTCTAGGACATTTAACTATCGAGCTTATTATATATCTAAATTACAACGAGCATTTCCTGTATTTTAATTAAACTAGTAATTTCACTATTACATTAAAATACACTTAGCTCTTTAGACTATTATTCTAATCTCCTTTAAATTATATATATATATATATATATATATATATATAGTGGAACTGGTAATAAATAAAAACTGAAGAAAGTGCTCAATACCGTTATAGAGCAAATATACGTTTTATTTTTTATTACCGTATCTTTCTGTTAAGTTCCATTATTGTTTCAGCTACTTGGCCGTTTTTTTTTGGGCCGTCCGTAGCATCCTCAGACTTTTACAGAAATGTTCGCTATTTTGGGATGAGAGAGTGAATGAGGTCAGGGGGGTGCGAGGAGGGCGGAAGAAATAGAAGAAGGGAGCAAGGGGAAGGTGGGGGCGCTTGGTATGTCGATAATGTTTTAGTTTGGGGTTTAAGGAACTTGTGGAGGAGTGTCTGGGAAGTTTATTTCTGGTGTGGATGATGGCATAGGGATACATGGAGGGGAAGGGGAATGTGTGGGGGTGGGAACACCCAACAGGTAAAGACATACTTACTAAGAAATCATCTCACCAAGGAGACGCATAAAAACTTTTGCATTAAACATCCCAGACACTCCCCCACAAGTTCCTTAAACCCCAAAACTAAAACACTATCGACATACCAAGCGCTCCCACCTTCTCTTTCTTCCGCCCACCTCGCGCCCCCTGACCTCATTCACTCTTTCACTCTCTCATCCAAAAATAGTGACTTTTCTGTAAAAGTCTGAGGATGCTACAGACGGCCAAAAATACGGTCAAATAGCTGAAACAATAATGTAACTTAACAGAAAGATACGGTAATAAAAAAATAAAATGTATATATATATATATATATATATATATATAATTATTTTTTTACTATAATAATTAAATACCTATAGACACTAGTGTTTCATCCTTTCGGGATTCTTCAGTGCAGGGTGTCACGATTACTACCAGTCGAACGATTCGAACCCCGCGACATCTCTGGCTCGATCAGCCGTATCCATTCGGCTACCATTAACCGTGTGAAAATAGCGTTGAATTTTTTAAAGATTTTAATTTAAATGTTCATTACGTCAGACAGACAGTGATCAAATCGTTATACGATGATCTACGCATAAGAGCTAAATTGACCGACTTTTTAATTCAACTAAAAGTGCTCAACGATAAGAAACGAATTTCTTAAAGGGGCTGTCATTATTAATTTTTACTATAATAATTAAATACCTACAGACACTAGTGTTTCATCCTTTCGGGATTCTTCAGTGCAGGGTGTCACGATTACTACCAGTCAAACGATTCGAACTCCGCGACACGAGACATCTCTGGCATATATATATATATATATATATATATATATATATATATATATATATATATATACACATATATATATATACATATATATATATATATGTGACTACTTCATTTAATCTCAGAAATTAATATACGAAAGTATAATATAATGCGCATACTTTACGTATTTACTTCAACAGTGCTCAATACACACGTAGAGCTACTTAGTAAGTTAGAAAATATATTTGGCGATTACGCTACACAGAATATTCCGCGTTTCATCCACGCTAGTATTCGTCAGGCAATCCTAGTGTGGATGAAACGCGGAAGGCTTATGCCTAACGAATCCTAGCATGGATGAAACGCAGAAAATACTGTGTAGCTTAATCGCCATATATATATTTTATAACTTACTATATATATATATATATATATATATATATATCAAACAGCTACGAAACACTTAAAATGCTTAAATCAAATAGTAATCATTCCGTAATATGAGTCGTAATGGTCAAAGCATGTACAAAACTTGTTAGGCTTTAAAAATTGTTCCTGTCTTTGCAATAAAACCGGCAACTTTCTGTCGAATGCGTCACAAGTTATTCTTCATTTTTTTTCTTTCGGTGAGATATATCTTCCGTGTCTGTTTGGTGGAATGTTTAAGATTGTTGTAGTGAGTTTTACAAGCTAGCCAGTTCGTTCCAGAAAATGTAATCTAATACAACAAAATCAGGTGAAAATAGAGGGTAGGTTCCTTATTCCAAAACATGTCTGTAAACTCATTCCTGATAAACTTTGAGTAATCTGTCTTGCGTGACAAGGGGTACAATTCTGCTGGTAAGTTATTTTGCATTTATTTTCTTTTTTAGTTGGGTCTGGTCGGGTTAACTGCTTCCCGATATTGAGAAAAAAACCCCGAGTTTAACATATTCCAAAACTTGAATGGAACAAGCCTCAATGCAGCTTTAGACATTAGTAAACATCTTTCGTGACATTTCTGGGCATCTGATGTTACGCATGCGCAAAATGAATGATGTCTAAGTGTTTTGCTCCTTTAAACCAATGGCAAAAAAAACATGAATTCGTCTCATGTGTGAAAATACTCTTGGGCAAATCTTTAATCATATAGGGGTATTAGAAATAGAAGTTTGGGTGTTTTTAATACATAGGCATAACCACTTATGAAGGCCCAGAGACCACTCGAGGATACGGGTTAAGAGTGTGCAGTAGTCAGTTGGACAATAAAGTAATCATTAGTAATGGAAATTCGGAAAATGTGTAAACAAGTGGAACGGCACACCCAGAACGTGTTTACGTTGGATATGAAGACAACCATATTGTAGTTAGCTGGAAAGCAGGAAAACGGAAGACAATTCCACAGGCGTGCAGTTCTAAGAAAGAAGCTTTGTTCATGGAATCTACTTTTAGGTTTAGGCACAGATAAAGAGTGGGGGGAATTATTGATAGTGTTTTCAGCTTGTGAAAGTTTGGCGAGGGGGGGACCATAGCTTGAAGCTCAGTCGAACACTTTTCATGAAAATAAAAGATAAAGCAGAGACAACATCGCAACATCTCTTCTGTGAGATAGAGGTTGCAGTGAAGAGTAAAGGACATCTCCTACGAGGCTACCACGTCTATTTTCGAAAACTACGTGACCCACACTTCTCTTATTCTGTTCTCTTTTCCTCACACGCTATGGGCAATATTTCTGGCTAAGGAGAAAGAATTGCTCTTTTATAGGTCATAATCTATCAAGATTCTCATTCGCCAGTTTTTTTTTTATCGTGAAGTAGTGTTTTTAGCTAGTACACTCGTCTTGCCCGAATATACAATACAGTAACACAATACAGTGACAGGAACGCAATTAGCATTATGAGTGGATTTTGTCAAATGAGCCAGGAATCTTCCCAAGGGTATTGAAACCGGTGTTGTTCGACCTGAGCTAATCAAGCATACCTAGTAACGCAAACATCAATAAAGTCCAAGTGTTTATTTATTCATAAGTAATTTTTCGATTTTAATAGGCGAACCATATTGTGGCACAGCGAATACTTTGCCAGTACACGTGCATGAATTGAACATCTAAATGATTAAAGTTAATAAACAATCCAGAGGCCGCGAACACATCGATATGTCGGTCAAGAGCGAAAAATGCGGTCCAGATGTGGTTGTTTTGTTTTGTTTTTTTTTTTGTTTTTTTTTTCGTTTTACGGCATATCAACCCTTTTCGGGTTATTTAATGCCGAATCCAAGGATTTTTAAGATTTTTGTTAAATAGAATATATTTGTTTTCAAGTCGGTTTCTATTTAACCCATAGTTGGGACTCTAACAGATACTACCACTCCGGGTCAGAGTGGACTTCGGAGCAATGGTAATTAAAGGGTGGCCCACACTTACCAAAGCCGGAAAGCTGGGGCCTCACCATTGGATATAGTTTAAGGTCATATCTAGAAACAGCGGTGCAGATTCAAACACACTGAAAATCAATATGTATCTAATTACTATATATATATATATATATATATATATATATATGTAGATATAAAAATATATATATATGTATATATATAAATATATATATATATAAATATATATATATATAAATATATTTATATATATATTTATATATATAAATATATATATATATATATATATAAATATATATATAAATATACATATAAATATATATATATATAAATATATATATATAAATATATATATATAAATATATATATATAAATATATATATAAATATATATATAAATATATATATAAATATATATATATATAAATATATATATAAATATATATATAAATATATATATATAAATATATATGTATAAATATATATATAAATATATATATAAATATATATATATAAATATATATATATATTTATATATATATAAATATATATATATATATAAATATATATATATAAATATATATATATATATATATGTATATATATATATGTAGATATAAAAATATATATATATGTATATATATAAATATATATATATATAAATATATATATATAAATATATTTATATATATATTTGTATATATAAATATATATATATAAATATATATATAAATATACATATAAATATATATATATATATAAATATATATATAAATATATATATATAAATATATATATAAATATATATATAAATATATATATAAATATACATATATAAATATATATATATAAATATATATATATAAATATATAGATATAAATATATATATATAAATATATATGTATAAATATATATATAAATATATATATAAATATATATATATATATAAATATATATATATATATTTATATATATATAAATATATATATATATAAATATATATATATAAATATATATATATATATATATATATATATATATATATATATATATATATATATATATATATATATATATATAACACGGAAATTACATAATTGTCGGTTACCACATTGTTCTGTGTTATATTTTCATGTTATTGTTCTGTTTACCACACTGAGCTCTCATACCCGGATTTCCTCCTGGAATGACTCCATTATAACACTATATATATATATATATATATATATATATATATATATATATATATATATATATATATATATATATATATACAATCATATAAGTGCGTCTTTTCTGTGTGTGTGTTAGAGTGTTCCTAATAGACCCCGAAACAGCTGAACGGAGTTTCTTTAAAATTTACATACATACATACATACATACATATATATATATATATATATATATATATATATATATATATATATATATGATTAGTTTTTTTTGCAAAAAGAATTCCAGCAGAGTGCTCAATTAAAAGGAAAATCCAAATTTTAAGAGCGTATTTATATTTTGTGTACAGAAAGTTGTAAGTTGAGACAGGTCATTGGTACCGTCGGTTTCAAGCCCGATAATAAGGCCCGTTTAAGGTATCCTTATCAAGCTCTCTTCAGCCAATATTCGTCTCCGAGACGAATATTGGCTGAAGAGAGCTTGATAAGGATACCTTAAACGGGCCTTATTATCGGGCTTGAAACCGACGGTACCAATGACCTGTCTCAACTTACAACTTTCTGTACACAAAATATATATATATATATATATATATATATATATATATATATATATATATATATATATATTAGAAATGGTAATTAATAAAAACTGAAGAAAGTGTTCAATACTGTTGCGGGGCAAATATGCGTTATATTTTTATTACCGCATCTTTCTGTAAAGTTATATTATTGTTTCAGCTACCCGGAGGTTTTATTGGCCGTCTGTAGTTTCCTCAGACTTTTACAGAAATGTTCGTTATGATGGGATGAAAGAGTGAATGATGTCAGGGGAGGGGTGTGAGAAGATCGGAAAAAAGAGGAAGGGAACAAGGGAGAAAGGTGGGAGGGGATGCTTGGTATGTCGGTAATGTTTTAGGTTTGGAGTTTAAGGACCTTGTGCGGTAGGGTCTGGGAAGTTCATTTCTAGTGTGGCTGAGAGCATAGGTATACATGGAGGGGGAAGGGGGATATGTAGGGGTAGGAGGAGGGGGTTACTTTGAAACTCGAGTCTTAATGTTAAAGTTTTTGGCGTCTCGTTGGTGGGATTATTTCTTGATAAGTATGGCTTGACATGTTGGGTGTTCGCTTAGGTTCGGAGGCGGTGGGGGCTATGATTCGGTTTATTTATTTAGTTTTTATTTGTTGTTAATGGTTTGGAGATTGTTAGCTAGCGGCTGCGCGCGCGAGCAGACACATGCGCACGTACACATATATTTACTTAAAGAAACGTTCACTTGTACACATACATCTCCGCCCTGGCGTGCAAATATATGCACATATGTGGGCATGCATGCTAGACACCCGCGCCGCTCTCGCTGACGTCAAATTTTCCTTAAGGTGCTAAATTGGGTACGTGTGTGTAAGCATGGATACACAGATACATACACACAACGACACCCATACCCCTAAGGAGGCGTATACACGGGTCTATATGCGCATATTTATTCAGACATACCTGCACCCTCACGCATACATGCAAGCGCATGCGAACATACAGATACTAATACTCGTGAACACATACATCGACATATAGACACAGCTGCACGCTCTCACACACGTATGTGGACAGCAGGCAACCGGTACATATACTCTCACATCCACAGACGTATACATAGGTACGTGCACATATACATCGGTACCCCATGTACACACGGACGCACACGTGGCTGTACACGTGCGTGTATGCACACACATACACACCTATATATACAGACGGTTATTGGTATAGATATATTCGTCTACATAGATGTAAATCTAATTTCATTTGTGGGTATATAGGCGCAATACTTTCGTTCGATGTAGACATGATTATACATAGATATGAGCATAAACTCATTCCTAGGGCCATACGCATAATATTTTCATTTTCATTAGTGGGTTTTTTATGGTTAGATGTGGGTGCACACGGGAGCGCCGACGTACACCTCCGCATACATATACACACCCACAGATGCACATCCCCACACGCATGCATGTACACAGATATACATGCATACACGCATACACATATGCACACACATATGCTCTCGTTGTATACACCTGCAAAGTAACACACCCACGCTCCCACAAGCACCGATATGTTCGCAGGCATATACATACAGATATATAGCGTGGCATGCCGTAAATATAGGCACAGGTTTCATCCACATATACTTACATACGCATTAATAAACGCCCACGTACCAGGTATAGTGGTCCTAGGTAGACATGTTTATAGATTTTGGAGAGGAGGTTTAGGTGGTTTATATGAGGATTGAGTGCTGTAGTTATTGTTCTTAGTTGGGGTATTTGGTTTTTTAGGGTATTAGCGATCAGTTTAGGCGGAAGGCTATATTGGGGTGTTATACTCTAAGGTATGCGTCTATGCACATAAGGCATCGGTCAGTTGTACATTTCCATGCGCACTTAACTGTGCAGGTGTAAATCCACATAGTTATATGTACACAATTTCCGTGTTAAGTCGTGGAGTTTGCATGTGCGATGTGTTGGGGTTGGGCAGGAGGATGGCAAGGGGGAGGGTAATTGATGCCGATTATTGATGAGGGGAGTATGTGTTATTTTATTGAATTTAGATGGATTCTTAGGGGGAAGGGGTAAGGTGGTGTGGGGTGTAGGGGAATTTGTTAAGGGGGTGTGGTTGAGTGCATGTCATGATAGTTGTGGTGGGTGGTGGTATTGGGTGTATAATTTGGGGGATTTAAGGTGGTGTTGTCTAAGGGATGTTTTAGAGAGGCGTATAGTTGCTAAGGAGGTGGGGTTTTAATGCCTACAGGTTATGGTGGTTTTCATTTTTTTGTTTAGTAATTTGTCTCCGTCATTAAAATTGGAGTTTCTCGTTTAGGCAGAGGAAACATGGGGAGTTTAGGGATTTACATGTGCTAGATTTTGTAAGGGTTTTCCATTTAATGGTTGGTGTAAGATTATTTTGGGTTAGATGTAGATAGTGGGTTGTTAGTGAGGTTTTGTTAGTGTGGTTAGAGTTTGTGAAGGAGCATTTATGTACTCTGAATCTATCCTTAAATGGGGTGCCGGCCAGGCCAATATAATATTTTTTGTCATTTGGGTTTTCTTTAGGTGCGATTGTGGCTTTATATACTACTTCTGTTTGTAGGCATTGTTGATTAAGTAGGCATCCCGATTTGCTGTTGCAGTTGCACTTGTTCTTGTTGTTTGTATTGTTATCTTTGTTAAGCATTTTTCTGTTATGTTTCTTGATTATTTGTTCTAGGTTGTCCATACTAGTGTAGCTGAGTTTAATTGTGTTTTTGTTGAAGATTTTGTGTTGTACGTGGCTGGGCGGGAAATGCTTGTTTATTAGTTGGAAGAATTTAGTGGCAAGCTTTGTTTTGACCATTGTATTGAAGAGAGGTTTGAACCAAATTATTTCCCTAGTTCTATTTCTCTTGTTTGAGGTATTGGGTGGATTAGGTTTAAGGTAATTGAAGGTGGTGTTTGGGTGACCACTTTCCTTAAGTGCATTTTGGTAGAAGGGTTTGTGTTTGTCAAAAATTTCGAGTTTGGAGGAATTGGTGCTGGGTCTTTTTTCGATAGATGTGGGGATGTGTTTAATTATATGTTTTCGGTGGTTTGATAGTGGGTGTATATAGAGTGGGTAAGTATTGTCTTTGGTGTAGGGTTCGTATGTGTTGCTTGAGAGGTTGAGAGTTACATCGAGAAAGTTGACGGTTTTTATGTTGGATTTGATGTCTGGTTTAGGCCTATTCTGTTCATTTCCTTAGTTAAGGTTTTCTTTATTTTTTCGTATTTGGGGCCATTTGAGTTTTCAACTATTATGAAGTCATATATATATATATATATATATATATATATATATATATATATATATATATACAATGTCTTAAATAATAATAATAATAATAATAATAATAATAATAATAATAATAATAGAATAACAATAACAACGTCTTTCGCTGGCGATGACTACTATTGACCGTGATCAGTTATACAATCTTTTTTTTGAATATATATATATATATATATATATATATATATATATATATATATATATATATATATATATGTATGTATAATAGTAGGAAAACGAGACGTTGCCCTTAATTGAATTATAGCTTACGAATATTTCACATTTCAATATTTTTATTGTCACCGAAATCGGTTAAATCGTCAATTTTATCCTCAGATGGATCGCTTGCTTGTCGTAGTTGGGAATCGATCGCGGTACACCGAGATGTTTCACATGCTATCCCATAGACTGTCATTAAGATTGTAGTCTACATTGTACTGTAGCTCGCCCAGTATTGATCTTATAAAATCATTTTTCTATATAATCTCTTAAATTAAATAGTCAAATACGAATTTCAAGTATCATCCTTTAAATGTCCTCTAAACAGAGTCATTCATTTCGAACGCACCCTTGTGATTTTAAAGAATCTGCTATGGAGTTTATATGTCAATCATTCTGTCTTGGAAGGAATAAAACATTTTTAATGCACTTGTGATGTAAGGCTGTGTAAGCTGTTCATTTGAGGCCCTATGTCTAGCTAGAGAGTATATTAGAAAGATCAGATTTGCGGTTTGCACATGTAAACCGAAAAAAAAATACTGGCGAACAAGTTTTGCAAGCGAATAGTAAATATTGTGAGAATTTTTAAACAATAAACAAAAGTTAAAAGAATGGAATTCTTAATTTTAATTTTAAGTTTAAGTTTAGACGACATTGAGCCATAACACAAGATGCTTCATTTGCAAATGCAATAATTGACGCTATGGGAAAAACGCATGGAAAATGAATGGATCAGTCACGATTTTTTGTTTTTACATGGATTTCATCACTTATCAAGGCCCGGAAGGCACTCGGCGATAAGGGTTATTGCGTGTACAGTAATCAATAGGATAGTATCTAAGTAATCGTTAGTATTGGAGTTTTGATTAAGTGTCTTACTTAAGGGGCGGTTCATCAGGGATTTGTTTATGTGGAACCTGAAGACATCCAAGTTGTCGTCAGGTGGGAAACAGGCAAACGGAACAGAGTTCCACAGCCCTGCACTTCTAAGAAAGAAGCTTTGTTTATGGAATCTACGCTTTGATTTAGCCACATATAAAGAGTGATAGAGACACATTAACCTATGGAGTCCACAGAGCTGGTTCTGGGTACCGAAGAGACAGTAATTCTCTGTAATTCTATAAGACAAAACAGAAACAAAATGGTGCATCAATACTCTATTTAACGGCATAGGTCTTAAAATAACAACAAAAAATCATTTGAAACTAAAAAAGGAAGTATATGTTATTTGTAATTAAAACCTATATAATGAATGTGTACAAGTTCAAGATTTATTTTCTCAATTATACATATGTGTTGTGTATTGGAGTTAGCCGTCCGTTTTTAAAGAAAAACTGTAAACACCCACAACACACGCGCTTACATGCATTGTCAACTTTATATATGTTGATATTACATGTACCTGATGCATATATGTTTACTGCGCATATGTTGTGCACACATTTAAAGACCCGCGTTATTTCTGTAGATACATCACTATGTGGAAATCACGCCAATATATTACAAATACACTAGCGAGGGCGGGGGACGCAGGTCTGTCAGGTCCTGAAATACGCTTAAATATGTCATTTTACTTTGTTCAGATTTCACACGTATTATTATAATGATGCCTGAACTAACACATTCATGACGTAAAGCTTCCATCACTTTGTTGCATATATTGACGGTGCGATACTCTAGGAAAGCAACTCATCACATGGCCGTGCGCAGATATGTGTCATGGGATTCTTCCATTCAAGACAAAAATGAACGAATCAACATTCAGAGGAACCTGTTGAAAGTTGACAGAGCCGATACAGTTATGTCAGCATAGTTTGGAGATGGGTCCGTCGATTTTAGAGCGGCAACATGATGTGAATAATGAAGTTTGTTCCAGATATTTACAACTTTGACATCCAAAGAGGATGGCAAGTGTGCATTACGAAAGGGGATGACTACATAAAAATATAAATCCTGGAGCCCAAAATGTCGCTCGTTTTTATGGTTTTTATTTGCGTGTTCATAGTTCTTCAACGTTTTAGTTTTTGAGTGTTACAACACGAGGTACTACATTTAGAATGAATAATGTCGATGTGTTTAAGTATAACAATGTGTATGAAACAAGTTGCAATGGTTTTAAATGTCTTTTCTGCGGCAAGCATTTTTGCACCGAACTCTTAATTCGGGCAATGAAAAGACAGAATGCAAAATCACAATTATTTAAATGTGTAACCATACAAACATAACCATCCACCTAAACCATCGCCTTGAGCCCGCTTTAGGGACATAAGCCATCTACAAATTCGTACATGCTTTTTTAGAGATGTGTTCATTTTTTTTTAGGCTTAAGGTGCTAACCTCGTGCCGAACCTTCCCAGAAAGTACATACACTGACTAACCTTCCTAAATGGTCACCCGTCTGGTACTAGCTAAGCTCAACGTTACTTAACGTCGGTGATCTGGCGAGAACCGGTGTGTCAACGTGATTGTGCCGTACATAAAAACGTATATACGTCATAATTTACGTTGAAACACGGGTTTCTGTTAAATCACCAAATTTAAGCAATGTTGTACGTGATCAATAAACAAAAATGGGTGAGAATTTGGGAATTACATGTATTGTATGTGCTCTTCCCTTATCTCGGTATTGTCTCCGGTGGTCTACCAATTTTCCTTTTCACTGGACTCAAGCAATGACAATTCAAGAGAGGTGTAGTTGGAGATTACGCAAGCTTTGCCTCAAAATTACACGCATATATACTAACAGGGGGTATTGTTATCTCGTATGACAGAACGGAGGCAACAAATTAACAAAAGCATATTGTTTAGTTAATGTGGGGTAAACCACGTATATTTACGATAGCGCCATTTGCTTTTACGCATATGTATATTGAGCATGTGAATTTGCGTTTGATGAGTCCCGTTATACATAGAATCTCGTTAATATTATTACTAGCGTTGAGACGATTATCCAAATCAAAATCGAGAATCGGGGGAAAAATTCGGAATATTGGGGGTATCGGTATCGGTATCGGGAAAAATTGCCGATTTTGCGTTGCTTAAAATGATTCTTTTAATTGTCTTTTCTTTTACTTGATTTTGTTAATAGCAAAATTTCACACAACTAGATGTAATTATTTAATAGTCAATCAAATTAACATTAAACGACTAATAAAACCAAAATCTATAGATAAAAAACCACAAGTAGATATTTATGGCAGAGCAAATGTCTGCACGTTTAACATGTGATTTTTGGAAATTGGGAAAAATAGCAACTCTATTATTTACTACTAGAAGAGGTACCCAGCGTATCCCGGGTGTAAAAGGAGGTGTAGTAAGGATATTAAGCAACCTCTAGAAAAAAAGGAAACAAACAAAAAACAAATTAGACACAGCCCGCGGGGAGAGAGGTGTGACACTTCTCCCCCCCCCCAAACACGAAGTATGTGAATACAGGTTTAAGCGAATTTAAAATAAATTTAGTTTTTGTTTTAAAAAGCAAAAAAAAAAAAAAAAAAAAAATCACATTACGTGCGCCTCGAAATCAGAAAATTGTTATGGCAAATAGAAAGTTTTTTTTAGCACTGTTAAAATCTTAGCATATTCAAAAAATAAAAATACTGATTAAAAAAATAGACTACCGTTACATGGGCTTGAACGTGAAAACTTACGAATCGTTACTCGGATCAGAATCAGGAAGTTAATATGGAATCGGTAATTTTAACGGGGAAAATATTGGAATCGTCGCTTCACTAAGTAATACAAACAAATATTTCGCATATAATCCCATTGTTCAAATTCAAGTCAATATATCGGCAACGATACTTACATAATATTACCTACGTGTCGTCAAAGATTTTTTTCGAATCATTTGTTTTATCCAATTATGTAAACTATATGCATGTCATTCGATAATGTTTCTAAGATATCAATTATTTAGATAAAACATGAACAAGTTTAAGAAAACAACTCTTTTACTTTGAATTGAACACGGCTTTTAGGAATATTAACATTGACTTTGCGTTTGGAGAGCGAAGAATCTGATAGCACATATGCATAACAAAACAAAACAAAACACTGAAGTCATTAAACAATGTGCTCCATTCATATGGATTCGGGAAGATGTTATTACACCTGAGAGCAAACTCATCAATTATAAAACGCCTTTGTTTATTTAATCTATATAAATTAAAACGCACGCGCACGAATGTGTGTGTACATGAAAATGCTTACCCGATAAACATTTAAACTATTGGTTATATAACATTGACATTTACAGGAAATAATAATCATGCATCAAGAATGGTTAATCTTTTTTATTTTTATTTCGGACTATTAGTCTCATCTTTATTAGTAGTTGTTTTTGAACAAAAAAAATGAATTCCAATTAAGGAATAATATATATATCTATATACCAATCGGTACGGACCCGACTATGGAAGATCAGATAATAAATAAACGTGGATTTATAAGATCAAAGAATCCAACCTTGATCGCCCCTTCGGGGCCCGTGGCGCAGTTGATAGAGACGTTGAATCTCTACGGTTCCAGATGAACATTGTCTGAAGATAGCGGTTTCAATCCCACCCAAAGCGTGCCAGAGGTTAATTGGTCAAAAATGTGGTGAGACGACAACAGCTACGGATGGCAGTGATGGCTGAGAATGCAGTTAGGAGATTCGAAGTTCCTATCCGTCGCGGTTTCCACCTGACGAAGGCCAGAGGAAGTTGGCCGAAACGTTGTGAACCAATAAAAAGATCCAAAAACAACAACTAATAAAGATGAGACTAATAGTCCGAAATAAAAATAAAAAGATTAACATATAATGCTCATCTAAAAAAAAATGAATTCCAATTAAGGAATAATATATATATATATATATATATATATATATATATATATATATATATATATATATATTAAGTAATGTGATTTATAATTTAAAAGTTTTAAATTTTTTTAAATTTAACAATCAAAATTTAATTAAATTAAAAATCAGTTTCATAAGAAGGAACAACAACAAAGTCAATTATCTGTACGATCGTTTCGGAAATCCGTGCTTTTTATTTGTGGTATACATGAAGTCACGTAGAATAATTATACATAGTTTTTTTGGTAAGCACGGTCTCCTCATCAGCAAATTTAGGAGGATTTCTATTGAATTGAAAAGACACCAAAAATAAACCTAGCATTAAAAGTAAGGCAGATGAATCTGAAAAATTGAAGTAAAAGGTTTGGATATAAAATTTATAAGAAAATTAATAAGAGAATTTGTATAGGTTAGAGATAGAAATGAGTAGAAAAAAATATATATTTTTGAATTTACATAATAAATTTGATTTAAAAATATATAGATATATAATTACCTTTTGGGTTTTCTTTTTTTGAAATCAGGAACTGTATTTAAAGTAGTCATTTAGATGTTTGCTATAGCTTTTTATTTTATTGAATGATGAATTTTAAAAGGGCGACGCTCGTGCAGTAAATTGTTTCCGTTAGCGTATTTTGATTTAGAGACGCTACAGTTAATATCTATAGAGAGAGAGTTTTTTTTTTTTTTTTTTTTTTTTGCAAGTTTTTAAGGGGAGATAATTGTCATGGCTTTATTTATTATTTGATTTACGAGTCTAAGGGCGGTAATTGGTTTAACTTAATTTATTAAAAAAAAAAAAAAAAAAAAAATCTATTTTTACTAATGAGTAATTTTTAATAATTTAAGGTGGTTTATATTTATTAAATTTAAACCAACGTTTATGATTACACGATAGAAGCTCGTGTCTAGAATTTACTAGTTTGGTTGTGCTTTTTATATCTTCATATTTTAAAATTTTTAGGGTTTCTTTTGTACATAATGTACAAAATTTATCTCCTGGTTTATATGATTTGCAAGTCTCAATTATTTGCCATTTTAAGTTGAAAGAAATATTGCTATTTTTTAGTTGCCAAATATAGTTGGATAGAGTAGTTTGGTTTGATAGAGAGTTATTTTTAAAAGAATGTTTGTGCGTTGAAATTCTATGTTTTATTGGACCAGATGTGGAACCAATATATATTACCTCTTGATTATTATGATTATTTTCCGTTTGGTCTATTGTTGGATTATAATGTGGTGGGTTGGTTAATAATTGATCGGTAGATTGATTTAAGTTGGTGTTATTATTTAATCTGGTAGTTGAGTTATGGCTGTTGATAGGTTCTTGTATATTTGGAGTTTTTGATACTGTGCAGCTATAGATAACATTTTTAATTTTACATGAGCCTTGTAGGGGACATTTATTTTTTCTTCTACAGTTACAGTCCGATGTATTTTGTATAGTGGCATTTTGTAGTTTATTAATTTTATTATTATTAGAGCTAATTATTTTCTGATGAAGGTTAGGCATAGTAGAGTAAGAGACTTTAATTGTGTTCTTATTGAAAATCTTATTATATCTATGGGGGGCTTTAAAGTTCTTATCTAATATTTTAAAAAATTCTCTAGCTATGTTTGTTTCTAGGTTTTTGGAATACGGGGGGTTGAACCATAGGATCTCCTTGTGTCTATTCTTACGTTTGCGGGTTTTAGTTTGTTGTTTATTTATATTATTATCTAATATTTGTAGTTTGGTTTTATCTTTTTTTGTCTCCTGGTTATTTTTCTTAACTCGTATACGGGAAGACATTGCCATATTATATGTTATTACGCTCTTAATAGGTTTATTTTTAATGCAGTTTATGTTTCTATCATTTTCATTTATGAATTTAATTTGTGAATTATATCCAGAGTTTTTAAGGGCTTCATTATAGTATTTTTCATTTTTGGTAAATATTGATTTAGTAGAAGACAGTCTAGAAATTCTTAGAGCGATATTGGGAACTATTGATTTTAATATTGATTTAGGGTGGTTTGATTGATTGTGGACATATAGAAGTGATTGGTTAGGTTTATGGTATGGTTCAAAGGTAGAATTTTCAAGATTTAAGGTTATGTCTAAGAAATTAACAATTTTTTTATTAGGGTCGATTTTTATACTAAGTCCATAATTTTTAAATAATTTATGTAGAGCTTTAATTGCATTTTCATAATTTTTTATTAGTAGAATTCGTTATGAAAAGTGCATCATCTCTATATAGCCCTCCTTCAAGTTTGAATTGTTTATGGAGTATACAATGTATTTCATTTAAAAGGAAAAGGCCAACTAGATCAGTGACCTGAGTCGAGTCCGTCGATCCCATTAAAATGTTGAAGTGGTTAGGGGTATTTTTCCTGGTCCAATATTTATTATCAAATGTTATTAAAGACTGTCTAGCTATAAGTATTAGTTTAGTTTCGTCTTGAGTTATATTAGTTAATTTTCGTGCCATTAATAGAGATTTATTAAGTAGGATAGGTGATATAGATTGGTAATATGATTCAATGTCAAAAGAAAGAAATTTAATATTATTTTTATTTTGAATATTAGAAAACCAATTTTGAATATTAAAAAACTTAAAAAAAAAAAAAAAAAAAAAACTCTCTCTCTATAGATATTAACTGTAGCGTCTCTAAATCAAAATACGCTAACGGAAACAATTTACTGCATGAGCGTCGCCCTTTTAAAATTCATCATTCAATAAAATAAAAAGCTATAGCAAACATCTAAATGACTACTTTAAATACAGTTCCTGATTTCAAAAAAAGAAAACCCAAAAGGTAATTATATATCTATATATTTTTAAATCAAATTTATTATGTAAATTCAAAAATATATATATTTTTTCTACTCATTTCTATCTCTAACCTATACAAATTCTCTTATTAATTTTCTTATAAATTTTATATCCAAACCTTTTACTTCAATTTTTTAGATTCATCTGCCTTACTTTTAATGCTAGGTTTATTTTTGGTGTCTTTTCAATTCAATAGAAATCCTCCTAAATTTGCTGATGAGGAGACCGTGCTTACCAAAAAAACTATGTATAATTATTCTACGTGACTTCATGTATACCACAAATAAAAAGCACGGATTTCCGAAACGATCGTACAGATAATTGACTTTGTTGTTGTTCCTTCTTATGAAACTGATTTTTAATTTAATTAAATTTTGATTGTTAAATTTAAAAAAATTTAAAACTTTTAAATTATAAATCACATTACTTAATATTGAATTAGCTCTAGGACATTTAACTATCGAGCTTATTATATATCTAAATTACAACGAGCATTTCCTGTATTTTAATTAAACTAGTAATTTCACTATTACATTAAAATACACTTAGCTCTTTAGACTATTATTCTAATCCCCTTTAAATTATATATATATATATATATATATATATATATATATATCAAGAATGGTTTATAACGAGTGCAATGTTTGTTTAGATAGATAAATAGGTCGTTATGTCCGCTTCAGCTTGCCGAGAATATTTCTATCACAGTTTGCTCATGCGCAAATTTATCCATAGATTGGGGTGTTTAATTATATATGTTTCTGTCAATTATAAGTAGATTGGAGTGTAAATTAATAAATTAATACCCTGTAAAGTTTAAATCTGAAGCATGAATGGATTACATTATACTCCGATTTAGTATAATATCTTCTTTTACTTGAATGGTGTAATAAATCTTATTGAATTATATATAAGTTAATAAATCTTATTTAATTATATATAAGTTAATAAATCTTATTTAATTATATATAAGTTAATAAATCTTATTTAATTATATATAAGTTAATAAATCTTATTTAATTATATATAAGTTAATAAATCTTATTTAATTATATATAAGTTAATAAATCTTATTTAATTATATATAAGTTAATAAATCTTATTTAATTATATATAAGTTAATAAATCTTATTTAATTATATATAAGTTAATAAATCTTATTTAATTATATATAAGTTAATAAATCTTATTTAATTATATATAAGTTAATAAATCTTATTTAATTATATATAAGTTAATAAATCTAATTTAATTATATATAAGTTAATAAATCTTATTTAATTATATATAAGTTAATAAATCTTATTTAATTATATATAAGTTAATAAATCTTATTTAATTATATATAAGTTAATAAATCTAATTTAATTATATATAAGTTAATAAATCTTATTTAATTATATATAAGTTAATAAATCTTATTTAATTATATATAAGTTAATAAATCTTATTTAATTATATATAAGTTAATAAAACTTATTTAATTATATATAAGTTAATAAATCTTATTTAATTATATATAAGTTAATAAATCTTATTTAATTATATATAAGTTAATAAATATTGTAATTCATTCATTTCTTTTAATTTACATCCCCCGATGTTGATGTTTTTTATGAATGCGCTTTTTTTTTGTATATTAAAATTCTATTATCTCTATACATTTCAAGACGAGAATGACATTTAATTTTGTAATTTTAATTATACACACATACACACGCAAACATACACAACCACACACACACACACCCACACACACGTGCGCGCACACACACACACACACACACACACACATATATATATATATATATATATATATATATATATATATTATCGTCATGGGTCTTGTGCGCTGCGACGTTGTTTAGCTGTAGAATTTATTATATATACCCGTGTCTCTCGCATGCGAGGAACGCATTCTGCCAACTGAGGAAATGCTAAAGAAATTCTATTAAACAGCACAATAAATAAAACCGCGCCGAAATCCGATTGTGAAATGAACCTACTTCCTCTCGATAAGGAACGCGGTCTTCCAACCAGCAAATAATCCCAAGCTTGTCTCGCAAGTAAGAGTTCCAACTAAATAGGACAGTGCCATCCAGCAATGATAACCTAGTCAGCAATGTATAACATTTTCAGAATGTGAGAGATTATATATAGTGACCCAACTCATTTAAATATATACATTTTTTATTGTTGTAATATATAACGCATTATATATATATGTATATATATATATTTATATGTATATATATATATATATATATATATATATATATATATATATATAAAGTTTTTCCTTTTCAGATTAAATATGTTTTTCACTCTTTTTCGAAGTGTTTTAACATGTTTTATTAACTGTTTGCTCCCATATATATGCATATATATATATATGATGATTGTAACGTCTTGTCAGACGAGTGCCACTCCCTCAGACATTTAAAATCCATGAGCCCAAATGCCTGAGGGAGTATCTATACAAATATGATGTTACAGAGTCTTAGCTTTGTACGACAGCTAAGTCTCTCTCTCGGTTCAACATGTTGAAATCCAGCAACAAGCAAGAGCCAGATAGCCAGCAACAAATTAAACTGCAGACCAGCTTAATGAGGGTCATGGTCTTCCGCTTTATGTTTTTTTTTTAATCAGAGATTTGCTTCTCCTAGAAAGGCTGCCTTCACCACGCCTTAATTGAGCCCTCTCCACCCCAATACACATATACACACACACACAAATATACACGTTGTTAGTTGGCCGTTGACCCAGAAAAAAAGTTTCATTGTGTCAGGTCATGTCATGTGCTACTGGTACCATGTAACCCAGTACTACCTGCCTCATGGTCGGGTCACCGGCGACTAAACTTGTTCCCCCACCAGACTTGTTTGGTGAGGAGAGCGGCTAGTCTCCCTGAAGGATTAAAAACAAGATCTTCCAAAGGGCGAATATATATACACACATATACATGCATATAAATATGCATGTACATATATATATATATATATATATACATACATATATATATATATATATATATATATAATACAGAGATAATTTTAAGCTTTATATATTTTTAATTTTAAATAAATAAGAATATAAATATATAAAATACTAATCATAGTAGGGGGTGATAAGTAGTCAAATGGATTAATCCTAATCTTATAAACACAACACAGGTAAATTATAAAAAAAAACTATATCCATTTTGAATTTGGAAACGAATGAATCACAAAGGTAAGGAACTCGTTTTCATAACATAAATAGACTAGCTAAATAAATTAAGAATAGGAAATTAGATCTAATATATATAACATTTTTTGTTCTTAAGATTAAAGAGTGTGGTTTGATCAACGCTGCCGAGGAAGCACAGTTTAATATACGGTTTTGTTTTTAAATCCCAGAAACACTATTTCATGGTAAACAGCCGATGATCGTTTAAATTATCATTAGTAATATAGTGAATTTGAGAGAGAAAGTTGATGCATTGATTGCCGGTGATTATAAGACGAAATAGTTTTGTGACCAATGAAAAAAAATCTAAAACTAAAATAATTTTCTATATAGTTTTAAAGGTTAAAAGACTTCCAAGACTATATATATATATATATATATATATATATATATATATATATATATATATATATATATATATGCAATTTCTTCTGATGAGTTAAGGGCATAATCGATTCACTGATTGATATAATAATTAAGTGATTGATATTGCGCTACGAAACAGATACAGTCAATATTTGTATAAGTCAACTGAATTAAAGGAATAAATTATAAGATGGTCAAGATCACGAATTTTACAATATAACTTTTTTCTCATTTACTTTTCTCTCTCTCTCTCTCTCTCTCTCTCTATATATATATATATATATATATATATATATATTTATATATATGATTAGTTTTTTTTGGAAAAAGAATTCCAGCAGAGTGCTCAATTAAAAGGAAAATCCAAATTGTAAGAGCGTATTTATATTTTGTGTACAGAAAGTTGTTAGTTAGGACAGACGAATATTGGCTGAAGAGAGCTTGATAAGGATACCTTAAACGGGCCTTATAATCGGGCTTGAAACCGACGGTACCAATGACCTGTCTCAACTAACAACTTTCTGTACACAATATATATATATATATATATATATATATATATATATATATATATATATATATATATATGTAGAGAAAATAAAAAGGAACAAACCGTATTATGTGTTCACCAACGTTTCGTCTTTATTTCGAGACTTCCTCTGGATGATCCAGAGGAAGTCTCGAAATAAAGACGAAACGTTGGTGAACACATAATACGGTTTGTTCCTTTTTATTTTCTCTATTTTGTCGGAATACTATTTCCATTATTTTCATCATATATATATATATATGTGTGTGTGCGTGTGTGTGTGTGTTAGTGATGGGATGATTCTAATTGCTGATTCCGATACAATTAACGATTCCGTGCTTAATTCCCGATTCCGATACAATTTCCTACTCCGTTTCCGATTTTACATATATCTCCTGTTATTTTACTATAGCATTGTTTTTTTCCGCGATGTTCCTTAAAAAAAACACATGTGAATTATTCAGTTATCGTCCTAAACGCCAACTTAAACGTGGATGTTAGCATCACTGTTAATTTTAAATCAATAAATATTCATTATGTTTTCATTATTACCAGAAATGGAATATTTTTTCTATAAACAAAATCAAATAAAGAACAAAAAAAAGAAAATTTAAAGACGATTTGGCATCGGAAAATAGGCATCACTTCTTCCGATACAGATTCCGATACCCCCAAATATTCCGATGTTTTCCGGTTGCTTATTCCGATAAATCGCGTCAACGTAATATATATATATATATATATATATATATATATATATATATATATATATATATATATATATATGTATATATGTATATATAAAATGTTGAAACGATTGATTCCGATAAATCGTGTCAACATTATATACATATATATATACATATATATATACATATATATATATATATATATATATATATTATGTTGACACGATTTATCGGAATCAATTGTGTCAAAATGTTATATATATATATATATATATACAAATATATATATATATATATACATATATATATATATATATAAAATGTTGTCACGAGTGTTTCCGATAAATCGTGTCAACACTATATATATATATATATATATATATATATATATATATATATATATATTATGTTGACACGATTTATCGGAATCAATCGTGTCAATATTTTCTTTCTATATATATATGTATATATATATATATATATATATATATATATATATATATATATATATATTAATAATGTGATTGATAATTTATAATTTAAAAATCAAATTATAATTAAATTAAAAATCCTTTTCATAAGAAGGAACAGCAACAAAATCAATTATCTGTACGATCGTTTCGGAAAACAATGCTTTTTATTGTGGTAGACATCAAGTTACGTACAATAATTACATATAGTTTTTTAATAAGCAAGGCCTCCTCGTCAGCAAATTTTGAAGGGTTTTTTTGTTAAATTTAAAAGACACTACAAATAAACCTAGCATTAAAAGTAAGGCAGATGTATCTGAAAAAAATTGAACGGTTTACAACATGTAATTACACAAACAACATTCGAAATATAAACCGTAGCGTCTTTAAATCAAAAGTACGGAAACGGAAAGAATTTATTGCACGGGTGTCCCCCCTTTAAAATTCATCATTCAATAAGGTAAAAAGCTATAGCAAACATCTAAATGAGTATTTTAACCATAGTTCCTGATTTCAAAAAGCGAAAAATTAAAAAGGTAAATTTCTCTCTATATTTTTTATATATATACCTGTATATCTATGTATATGTATATATGTGTGTCTATTTTTTCATATATATGCATGTATATATTTGAAATGTGGTACTTAAAGCAAACTTATAATTTAAATTCAAATCTATATTTTACTCTATTTCTTTTCTATTACTAACCCATATTAATTTTCTCATAAATTTTAAATCCATACCTTTTATTTCAATTTTTTTCAGATACGTCTGCCTTACTTTTAATGCTAGGTTTATTTATGGTGTCTTTTAAATTTAATAAAAACCCTTCAAATTTGCTTACGAGGAGACCTTGCTTATTAAAAAACTATATGTAATTATTGTACGTAACTTGATGTCTACCACAATAAAAAGCACTGTTTTCCGAAACGATCGTACAAATAATTGATTTTGTTGTTGTTCCTTCTTATGAAACGGATTTTTAATTTAATTATAATTTGATTTTTAAATTTTAAATTATCAATCACATTACTTAATATTGAATTCGCTCTAGGATATTTACCTATCGAGCTTATTATATATCTAAATTACAACGAGCACTTTCTCTTTCCTGTATTTTAATTAAACTAGTAATTTCACTGTTACATTGAAATACACTCAGCTCTTTAGACTATTGTTCTAATCTGCTTTAAATTATATATATATATATATATATATATATATATATATATATATATATATATATATATATATATATATATATACAGGATGACCAAAAAAACAAAGCTAAATGGAGGACATCTCGAAAATATGCTGTAGAACGGAGAAAAAAAAAGGCTAACGACCCTAGTGATTTGATATGATGTTTTGAATATAATAAGCTAGTTATTGCCAAAATTTCATTTCTTTCGGAAAAACAATAATTAACGGGATCTAATTAGAGTTACGGCACTTTTTTTGGGGGGGTCAGCCTATATATATATATATATATATATTATATTTTTTACAGACAGTTTACATTATTTGAGCCATCAGTAACATCGGTTTCAAACCTCATCTGTTTTAATACTGGTATTTTAAACAAGATCTTTTTAAAATCTCGTTTTTATTTAATAACCCAAAATTCAAATAATAAATTTTAAACATTTTTCTGTTTTTGCACGAAACAAAACCTAAAAAAATAAGAAAAAACGAAAAGAAAAAAGAAAGAAACTTGAAATTTTTATGTTCTGTTGGTATTCTAATATATTTGAATTGTTTATCGCACCACTTATAGGGAAAATGTTTTTGTTTTTTTAAATACAATTCAGTTTTTTACAATTTTAAATGAATTATGTTATTCCTACTACATTCTAACTTGTCCAATGGAGATAATTTTGTAATATATATATATATATATATATATATATATATATGTGTGTGTGTGTGTGTATATATATATATATAGAGAGAGATGTGTGTATATATATATATATATACACACATCTCTCTCTCTCTATGTATATATATACTTACATATATATATATTACAAAATTATCTCCTTTAGACAAGTTAGAATATAGTTACAATAAAATAATTCATATATATATATATATATATATATATATATATATATATATATAAGCGATACTTTTTGTGTAAACAAATTGATCTTAGGTATTTGGACAATGTCAAAACATTAATTCATTGCCTGCATAATAGCAGCCTAATAGCGCAAAGGTTAGAATCTCCTACTGTCATATGGATGCACGGGTTTAGATCCTGGCTTTAAGTACTTGTTTGTCTAGCCACACTGATAAGTTGTGAAACAGCGAAACATTACTGTATGTTTATGACTATATATATATATATATAATATATATATATATATATATATATATATATATATATATATATATATATATACACTATAGCGTCCAAAACTTAGAGACAAAATTTTAAAACCTTATTTTTTTTAGAAATAACAACTGTGAGAAGCGGAAATTTTGACAACTGTTAGTCGTTATCATCCATAGTATAACATACTAAAATTTGAATCATTTGCAAAGGATAGAAAACGAATTATAACAATTATTTGTTTATTTTCAAAATAGGGGCGTCCAAAAGTAAGGGACAAAAATTGAGAAAAACAATGTAAACAGCAAAAAAAAAAAAAGATAAAAACACATGTACAATCAGCATTTGGTAAATGAACCACTGCTCGCAATGAAAGCTGCACATCTTCGACTCCAAGAACGAATCAGTTTTGTAGGCAATCCTCGATACTAATTTTGGGCCATTCTTCTTGACGCTTCACCCAGAATTCCTTCGTAGTAGTGGGATGTCTTTTCATAACTTTCACTCCGAAGGTCTTCCAAAGATGTTCTATATGATTTAAGCCAGGACTTTGCGGTGGGCAATCCATGATTTCGAAATCTTTCTCGCTAACGTAACTCATTACCACGTTTGCATTGTGAGATAGGGCAATAACATGCATAAAGGTAGCCTTATCGAAACATGAATTCTGTATGATTGGCACAACACGATCTTGAACAATGTTTTTTATAGATCTGCGCTTGTACACAAGTTTGTAACTGGAAAAGAGGCGTGTACCTTGGCTGGAAAGCATTCTAAATACCATGACGCTTCCGCCCTCAAACTTGACTGTATTCTTAGTCCATTTACAATCCTTCACCAATACGTCTCTTTGCATTGTTTTTTCCACCATTTCCAAATAAATTAAACTTTGCTTTCATCACTGAAAATTACTTTTGCCCAATTTTCATCGGTCCAAATTAGATACCTGTTTACAAACTATAATCCCTTCTTTTTATTCTTCGAAGTAACGAGTGGTTTCTTCCCTGGCGTTTCATTAAACAGCCCTTTATTTTGTTATAATTATTTTCCTATCCTTTGCAAATGATCCAAATTTTAGTATGTTATTATGAATGACAACGACTACCGGTTGGCAAAATATCAGATTTTCACAGTTGTGATTTGGCAGGACTTTTCTTTCTTATTAATTATTATCACATCCGGTCTCCTTGCTTGGGTGGGTTTATCCGTTAGTATATTTATGTTTTATTGGGTTTTGTGATTCTCATTTTCAATTACTGTTGCTGGCTTATGCTTGTACCATTTGTCAGTGTGTTCGAGATAAATTTGTTTGCACAATTCCCAGTGTACCTACCTTCCCACTTAGTCGTGCCTGTTTTGTATTAATTTTGGACTAGTTTATTACATTCCAATACTATATAGCTTATCGTTTCGTCTCTTTGTTCACAGAGTCTGCATACGCTGTTTACTTGCGTTATTATTATTATTATTATTATTATTATTATTATTATTATTATTATTATTATTATTATTAGGAACGTACCGATCTAGCTGTTTGACTAAACGCTACGGAATGTTTTCGGCCGTTTTCTAACAGATTACCTAAGCAGCAGTAATATGCCGAAGCGCTTATCCAATCAGAATATTAGCAAAAATAGACGACAAGGTAAATGTAAATTTATTAAATCATAAATCAATATTATGTCGCGGGGAAAAAAATGCTGTATAAGATAAAATGTTCAAGACATTTGAATAAAGCGAAAATGTATTTCATCATTTTAGGACTTATCAAAATTTGCCAGAAGAGAAATCTCATGCAAAAGAAAGTTTAGAAAAGAAACTTTCCAAATGTGCAATTAAAACTGCAAGTTCGCGATGATAAATAATATAATTGATTAATATTATAGGCGCTGTTATGATTAGGACGATATTTAAAATATTTTGTTAAACCATGCACTAGTATGGCTAATCCCCGTTATCTGGGGTAAAAATACAATCACATCCTGTAT